>NC_058081.1:252088872-252280253 GCF_014858855.1 Bufo gargarizans | reverse complement strand
AAATACAGTCAGGTCCATAAATATTGGGACATCGACACAATTCTAACATTTTTGGCTCTATACACCACCACAATGGATGTGAAATGAAACGAACAAGATGTGCTTTAACTGCAGACTGTCAGCTTTAATTTGAGGGTATTTACATCCAAATCAGGTGAACGGTGCAGGAATTACAACAGTTTGCATATGTGTCTCCCACTTGTTAAGAGCACAATGGAATAGCAAACAAGGTTTTTCAAGGTTTCACAGCCATTTGATTCATACTAATAAAAGTGACGTTTTAAATTCACTTTAAACCTGGGTCAAGTTAGATTAAGACTAAGAGACTTTTTGGCTTTAATTAAAATTTCCCCCAAATGCAGCATGGCCACGATGTTCCAGCCATTGTCACTGACCACCTTGCCCAGTTGGAGGGGAGACACCCAGCTGGATGTTTGCTGCCTGCACTTTAGCAACTACTCATTTGTGTGGCTAGTCTCATCAGTAGCCGCCTACAGATGAGATCTAAGACAGCATGGCAACACTTCACTTTACACATATGACAGGAGGAAGGGGAGAGGGAGTGACTCTGCTCTGCTGGGGATGGGAGGATGTTCATGGAGGAGTTGGATAAGCGGCTGACATGGGAACCAGTCCGACACACGTGGAGGTGTCAATAGGGCCTGGCCTTTTTGCTGTGGTGCTGTCTTGCCATGAAAAACATTGACAACGCCCATTACAACATTGAACTGCAGCGTAACAGATGCTCCGGGTGTCCATTGGGGCATGCACCTGGCCACACAAGGAGAGGCCCAGGTTTTCTGCTATGTGACACTACAAGGCAAGTATAGCTTTTTGGGAAATATAATTCTGGCTAGGAATCTTCTAGGCTGAACACATGCTATCAGCTCCCTTAAAGCAGCAGAATCCACTAAGTGGTATGGCAGAGAAGTACCACCAGCAACTGGGCCAGGTGGAAGTTAGGTTGCACACCAGCAGTGCTGGGTGCATAAAGCTATTTCTTGGCCACACATTCTGTTATTAATGGTTTATGACAGAATTGAGCAAGAGTAGTCTGAGGGGGAGATGCAGTAAATGATGACAATAACAAGGACACTGTACTGCAGGTTGATGTGGCCTGTTTTGTCACAAAAGAGACCGAGTGAAGGAGGACACTTCATGTACTAGCTGGCGGCCACTTCTATTTTTCCACTGGATGAGGTGATGCCAGTGCAATGGAGCCGTGGTGCCTTATTTTAATACTGCAGATTTTGCACACAGCAAGCAGCCAAGATTGGCTCAGGTCTGGCATGTTTTGAGCCTGTGACTCTGGTGTTACTTCCTCCTCAGCATATAATCATTGTCATAGTCCTCACCCAAGCTCCCAATTTTAACAAACTGTGTCATGTCATTATAGGCTCCTTGGCCCCCCGTCATGATGTGGGGAGTGAAGACAGAGAAGACGCAACTTCTCTGGGGTTGCAAGGAGGAGGTGGAACAGGAGGAATTTCATGACACCTGGCACATTGCCCGAATCAGAGGTGACCTCCACATGATCCTGCAGTAACTGAGAGGAGGAGTGATCCATCTAGTTCACAATTTCACTCTCTTTTTCCTCAATAATAATGTTGAGCCTTTTGGACATTGAAGAAAACTGTGGCCTACTGCTACCTCTACTGGCTGGATGGTTGGTGCTGCTACTACCCACATTCTGACTTTGGAAGGACAAGTACTGGGTCTTTCTTTTTGCACTCTTCCATTTGTCAGACATTTTATTATGATGCCAATAAATGAAAAGCCACAGTTTTAGTACACACAGATTATTGAACGGTACTAGCAAAATAGCTATTTTTTTCCTGTAATTTAAAGATTATTAATTCAAATATCTTGAATCCTTGTTATTCCACAAACACACTGCACACTAGTGTTCACAATTTAAAATGGTAATCATGCTATTTTTTGCAATGAAACGTTTTTGAACTACATGCTCTGATGCTATAATGCTGCTCCTTGGGTGTAACAATGCACTTTTTTTAATTGATGCAAGATGCCTTTTGAACTAGATACTGTGATGCATTTGCCTTCAGTAACATGGTTATCATTTGTGTTACTGATGTGAAATGCCTTTGCTACTGCTGCATCCTTTCCACCTCTTACCCTTATCTTGCAGCAATGCACAATGTGTTCAGTAACAAGGCTATGATAATGGTGTTATAATTGTGATAAAATAACTGAACACTTTTTTCAAAGAATAACACATTCACTAAAACTTGTCGGTGACAATTACATTTTTTGAAGTGATGTAAGACATCTTTTGAACTAGATGCTATGATGCAGTTGCCCTCCATAACAGTTACAATTTGTGTTGCTGATGTGTAATGCATATGCTGCTGTATCTTATCCATATCTTATCTTTAAGCAATTTACAACCTATTCTGTAACACATGGCTGTAATGATCTGGGATGCCCAATTATAAATGGTAAATAGAAACTGGTTACTAGAAATAAAGAGCCTAGAAAAAAAATCCTCAGTGCTTGCAAGAATATCATTTGTATGGATGTGTAGAAAGAAACCTAAAAAAGCCTGTTTTTGCATGATTCTATAATGCAGAACTAGCTACAGGAAGCCGAGCTGACAATAGCTCGCCAAAAAAACACATCTGATAATGACCAGTTCTAAGTCCCTTACTCTTTTTCTCTGAGTAAACCCCTTAAAGGGAACCTGTCACCTCCAAAAACCATCCCAATCCGCCAGCAGTACCTGAAAGTAGCCGGTAGCGTGTTCCCGACAATTGTTTTCTTCCTGAAGGCATATGAAGCAAAAGCTCAGAAAACTTTTTATCCCCTGCCCGCGTGATTTTCTAGTCATGCCTAAAGTCAAGGAGGCAGCGGCCTCCTTGCTTCAGTCAAGGTAACCTCGCCCCCTTCCCAGCCTCTTTGCCTGTGACTGACAGCCGGCTGTTCGGCAAAGGCAGCCGAACTTTCGTGCATAAGCACTGTCAGTCACAACGAAGAGGCAGGCAAGGGGACGCGGTTAGGCTCCTTTCACACCTGCGTTCAGGTGTCCGCTCGTGAGCTCAGTTTCAAGGGGCTCACAAGCGGCCCTGAACGCAGCCGTCTGGCCCTAATGCATTCTCAGTGGAGGCGGATCCACTGAGAATGCATCCGCCTGCCAGCGCTCAGCCTCCGCTCCGCTCAGTGAGCGGACACCTGAACGCTGCAAGCAGCGTTCGGGTGTCCGCCTGGCCGTGCGGAGGCGAGCGGATCCGTTCCGACTTATAATGGAAGTCAATGGGGACGGATCCGCTTGAAGATGACACCATATGGCTCAATCTTCAAGCGGATCCGTCCCCCATTGACTTTCAATGTAAAGTCTGAACGGATCCACTCAGGCTACTTTCACACTTAGAAAAATTTCTAAGTTATAATGCAGACGGACCCGTTCTGAACGGAGCCACCATCTGCATTAATATGAGCGGATCCGTTCAGAACGGATCCGCTCGAACGCTAGTGTGAAAGTAGCCTTACCTTGACTTGAAGCAAGGAGGCCCCTGCCCCTTGACTTCAAGCATGACTAGAAAATCATGCTGGTAGGGGATAAAATAATGTTTTTTGAGCTTTTGCTTCATCTGCCTTGAGAAAGAAATAGATTGTCGGAAACACGCTGCTGGCTACTCTCAGGTACTGCTGGCAGCTTGGGATGGTTTTTGGAGGTGACAGGTTCCCTTTAAAATGGTTTTCTTGGCTTTTCATATTGATGACCTATCCTCAGTATAGGTCATCACTATCAGATCGGCAGGGGTCCAACACCCTGCACTCCTGCCGATTAGCTGTAAGAAAAGAGGGCATGTGCCATGCGTGCATGCCATCTACTGGTCTCTCTTCCTGCTCGCTGCTGCTATGAAGACAGCGAGCAGGAAGAGAGATAGGAGACAGTACTCAAACATGGTGTGTGCCTTATCTTCATACAGCTGATCAACGGGGGTCCAACACCCAGCACCCCCACCAATCAGCTGTATCTATCCTGAGGATAGATTATCAATATAAAAAACCTGAAAAACCCCTTTAATATACCCCGAATTCCCAAATATTTCTCATATTCGCACTGTAATTTTCACTGTCCCTATCACCTATTATCTTCCTATAATTTTCTTTTCCTGCCCCTACCTCAATATATCAGTGAGTTACATCTGCTGCATACACTTTAGGCAGACAGAGCCACAGCACATCATCCATCCATGTTGCAACTACAATGAAGAATGGTTTTCCACTCACTCACCCCATTTTCTTCAAGTGTCATATGACCATCCTTCTTCTTCCTCACTCATTGGTTGACCCGCCATTACCATTTTAAGTAAATCAGTTCGCTTATTCTTAATCTGAATCCCAGTAGCAGGAAATCACATGGCATGAAAGAGGAAATCTAACCTCTATTGACATGTGTTTTAGCAACTACAGTCGTGGCCAAAAGTTTTGAGAATGACACAAATATTAGTTTTTACAAAGTTTGCTGCTAAACTGCTTTTAGATCTTTGTTTCAGTCGTTTCTGTGATGTAGTGAAATATAATTACACGCACTTCATACGTTTCAAAGGCTTTTATCGAAAATTACATGACATTTATGCAAAGAGTCAGTATTTGCAGTGTTGGCCCTTCTTTTTCAGGACCTCTGCAATTCGACTGGGCATGCTCTCAATCAACTTCTGGGCCAATTCCTGACTGATAGCAACCCATTCTTTCATAATCACTTCTTGGAAATTGTCAGAATTAGTGGGTTTTTGTTTGTCCACCCGCCTCTTGAGGATTGACTACAAGTTCTCAATGGGATTAAGATCTGGGTCCAGGCCATGGACCCAAAATGTCAACGTTTTGGTCCCCGAGCCACTTAGTTATCAATTTTGCCTTATGGCACGGTGCTCCATCGTGCCGAAAAACGCATCGTTCTTCACCAAACTGTTGTTGGATTGTTGGAAGAAGTTGCTGTTAGAGGGTGTTTTGGTACCATTCTTTATTCATGGCTGTGTTTTGGGGCAAAATTGTGAGTGAGTCCACTCCCTTGGATGAGAAGCAACCCGACACATGAATAGTCTCAGGATGCTTACTGTTGCCATGACACAGGACTGATGGTAGCGCTCACCTTTTCTTCTCCGGACAAGCCTTTTTCCTGATGTCCCAAACAATCGGAAAGAGGCTTCATCAGAGAATATGACTTTGCCCCAGTCCTCAGCAGTCCATTCACCATATTTTCTGCAGAAGATCAATCTGTCCCTGATGTTTTTTTTTGGAATGAAGTGGCTTCTTTGCTGCCCTTCTTGACACCAGGCCATCTTCCAAAAGTCTTCGCCTCACTGTGCGTGCAGATGCGCTCACACCTGCCTGCTGCTATTCCTGAGCAAGCTCTGCACTGGTGGCACTCCGATCCTGCAGCTGAATCCTCTTTAGGAGACGGTCCTGGCGCTTGCTGGACTTTCTTGGACACCCTGAAGCCTTCTTAACAAGAATTGAACCTCTTTCCTTGAAGTTCTTCATGATCCAATAAATTGTTGATTGAGGTGCAATCTTAGTAGCCACAATATCCTTGCCTGTGAAGCCATTTTTATGCAATGCAATGATGGCTGCACATGTTTCTTTGCAGGTCACCATGGTTAACAATGGAAGAACAATGATTTCAAGCATCACCCTCCTTTTAACAGGTCAAGTCTGCCATTTTAACCCAATCAGCCTGACATAATGGTCTCCAGCCTTGTGCTCGTCAACATTCTCACCTAAGTTAACAAGACGATTACTGAAATGATCTCAGCAGGTCCTTTAATGACAGCAATGAAATGCAGTGGAAAGTTTTTTGGGGGATTAAGTAAATTTTCATGGCAAAGAAGGACTATGCAATTCATCTGATCACGCTTCATAACATTCTGGAGTATATGCAAATTGCTATTATAAAAACTTAAGCAGCAACTTTTCCAATTTCCAATATTTATGAAATTCTCTACACTTTTGGCCACAATTGTACTTGCATTTCCCATATAATAAGAATTCTGTATCATCTATTCTTATGCCTCTACAACGTGGTATTCCTTTATTATTCCTGCTAGAACAGGGATGCACAACCTGCAGCCCGGAGGCCACACACAGCCTGTGATACCATTCTGTGCGGCCCCCAAACATCTAGTGACAGACATTAATTTCTAGGTCTTGTAGCTGCTCACATGTATCTTTCATGTATTCTACCACTAGATAGGAGCCCTGTAAGTGTAACCAGACATTTATGGTATATGCTATTTGTTCAATATGCCATAAATACAGTATTACAGTAGGTAATATCCCATTTAAGTTTTATTTTCGGCCCTTGTCGTTGGTTGAGTTTGACAATGTGGCCCCTAACCCGAAAATGTGCACCCCTGTGCTAGAAGTTATGAATGAATTACTAGCAGTATGCAATGAAGATCCAGATGAGTGTTACCAGGGGGGGGGAGTGCTGTCAGTGTCAGACTGAGCTGGGACACACCTACAACTGGTAACACCCACCAGGACCTTACGTGCAGACTGCTAGTAATTTATTCATAACTTCCAGCAAGAATATGATAAAGGAACAGCACATCATAGAGTCATAAGATTAGATACCCCAGAACACTCCTTTTTACAAGAGGGATGCAAGGGTTGGGCTTGTTGGATTTCACCCTGACTGATCCTTTCTCGCACAGGAGATAAGCCACTGCCAGTCATGTGAAGTAAACATACATGGTGGAGAAACAACTGTCAAATGACACAGGCAAGAGCAGAGAAAGAGAAAACCATGTCCAAAGTATGAAGTATTGTGAAGCCAGCAACCATTTCTGTGCAATTTCGATGCATAATTTTTAAGCCAAAAAATGAATAGAAGTATATATTTTTTCTTTGTATTGCCCTCCATCCTGGCTTTGGCTAAAAATTAATAAATAAAATGCTACAAATAGCAAGCCTCTGTGAACCTAGCCTAAGGGTAGGAAGGGGACTGAGATTTTCTTCTTCTTTAGTGTTTCACCATAAATAATTAGCTGCAGTGTTAGAATGGCCTCTAATGTACCTGATACACTTTGCTCATAAATAAGTAGATAAATCCTATCTACAAGGGTAAGATGAACTGGTCTTGCTTGCACTTTCATTCATTGTGGCTCATTTACGCTGCCAGAGTGGATAAAGATCCATGATTTCCTTTTCTTACTTTTGAATGTTGCTACTTTATGTCATCAGTGAAAAGTGAGATAAATCTATCAATTTGCAACATTTAGAGGCATTTTTGCTAGTGCTGTTTAATTCATGCTACTTTGGGCTAAAAGGACTACACAGAAGTAAATGGCGAAGCAAGCAGCAATGTTACTTTCACGTTATGTATCAATATGAGTAGCTCGTAAAGTGTTTTTAGTTCAGTGTGCACTGTGGCAGGTTTGGTCTCTACGAGTATCTTTAAATATTCTTTAAATTCTTTCTGTATGTTTTTGTCGACTTTTTGCTGTTCTTCAAAAGGGCAGACAAGTTCAATTGAGGTAAGAAAAATGCACAGTGAATATACCCTGATTAGAAGATCAGAATGTGAAGGCAAGATATTTGAAGGATGAATTATTTTGCTCACTGTACTTTTCATTTTTAAAGACTTTTATGTTATTTGAAAGGTACAATTTACTCAGAAAGTGTCTATCCAGAATCATTAGTGCTGCCTAAAGATAAGGCATGTAATGCTTGATGTCACACAATGCAATGAAATAAGAGCTATCCACACCTGGTTCATCCTACTGTAAAAGAAAAATGAGGTTACAAAATGAGAAGCTATGTACCAGCTGCTTAACTCAATTTTACAAGCTTAGATGTGCAGCAATTGGAACATTAAGAAGAGAAGCGTGAGGGATACTTGCTCAGTATGTGAAATTCAGTTATTTTTATAGCCCTATTAGTAGATTCCCAGTGTTCCAATCCATTAGTGGTCTGAAACCTTTGCAAATGCTGAAAGAGCCATACAAAAGTCAGTGATATTTCACTAATAGAGAATGTTGTTACCGTTTCTATTTTGAATCTAGCCAGAGCTCATGGCTCTCAAAAATGTATAATATAGCCTAACTCTCTGCTTGTCACTATGGACAAAGACAGAAATAGTTGCTAAGGATGGAAGAGGAAGGGGATTCCAAGTCCATTCATGTTTTATAAAAGGATGTCAGACATGTAAATCTGTCAGTCAACTCTGACTGTACAATCAGTTAGTCATCACTATCTTACAACATGGGACAAGACAGAGGTATCACTTATTTCACTGCTGCTGCGATGGTGGCCTGTGTCCACCACCATCTGCCTCTCGGGCATGTTCACTGTCCAATGGCTGGCTACCCTAGGGCATTTAAGGCCTGTGGGATGGACTGGGGAATGAGGTGCCTGAGCAATAGGTTCTAGTATTCTTGTTTGTCTACCCATGTACTGACTTCTGCCTAATCTCTGTATTTAACCCTTTGCTGTCTAACCTTTGCCTGATCTTCATACTTACCCTGATCTGCCTGCCCTGACCCTAGGACTGACTTTGGATTGCACAAACTCCATCTGTTCCTACTTTAGCTTTTCTCTGACCATGGTTTTGCCTGAACCCTTGCTGTTTTGCATCAGTGTCTTTTGACCCCCGTGGGTCAGCAGTCTGCTGAACAGAGACTACTCCAAGAATAACAGCCTGGTGGTCCCCTACAGTGGACTTGAAATCCCTATATAGAGGTTAAAGGGTTAAGACTGGGGGGGGGGAGCACTTAGATAATCACCTTAGTAGTAGCCTCAAATAAATTCTGTTCACTAGACACAGTGGATTCATATGTACCTTGTGACAACCGCAGCGTAAATTACTTTGGAAAATTTGCCAATAGTTGCTTATCCTTACACGGTTATCCATATCTGTATACTTATGAGGCTATTAAAAGTTACAGATAATTTTGTCAGGTAAAGGTAGACATATATTGGATTGTTAAAGACACTAATATAAGCCATTGTCTGATGACCACTGGGATCTTTTTGTGACCAATGCTGATATCTGGTGATCTCCCATTTTGTATTTTTCAGTCTTTGGGTGCTGTAGTTGAAATTACAACAGATCTACATCCCATAAATGGAAGTCCAGACAAGGCCATAGCTTGTTTTGTCTACATTGTTATTTTAACTTTTGCCATTATTCCAGCCTCATTATTGTTATCATTATTATGGCTTTGTTAAACCTTTCAATTATATAGCCATGAACAAAGTCAGAACTGTATAATGGGAATCTATTTTATACAGTATAACGTATAAAAGGAAACCCACAATGAAACAAGAATCATGTTTCAACCAACTTACAATGACAAGGTGAGAGGTTTGAGGGATGTGTCAGCATGTTCCCTTTCATATGGGACTAGGTGATGATGGCATATACTTATAATGTACAGCAGTGTGTTGTCTAAAGAGATTTCTTTCAATAGTATATTTAAATATTCAAGAATCTGAGTTTTTAGTTACATAACGAAGAGAATTTCAGAGAATGAGTAGATTAGTGAAACAGGCTTATAGAACGAGAGGTGAAAAGACAGAAATGAAGGAAGATGATTGACAACTCTGAGTAATACAATATTTCCATTGTAGGGCTAATGACGACAATATGCTAATATTCAAGCAGTGACTAATATCAGCAGTAGCTCATAGATGATGGTGAAATAAACATGGCAAAACTGTAGAGATGACAAGATGAAAGAAATCTGTGGTAAAGAACACTGAAGGAGGTCACAAAAATGTTACTGAAGACCATAGATTTCCATGTATTAAAATATTTAAGGGCCATGTACACTTTTGGGGGCATTTTGTATGACTGCATTTTACTCATTTTTGGCTAAAAATAATTTTTTTATTGGTCTTTGTTAAAGGGAATCTGTCACTAGCATATTAGCAATTTTTTTTTTCATGAATCCATGTGTAATAAAGTACCTTATTTCCATATGTCTTGTTCTTTTTATTCTGTGTCTTGTCATTTCTTCAAAAAAATGCTTTTTATGATATGCAAATGAAGCTGTAAGGAGCCCAAAGGGGCGTTATTCTTTGTCCACGGTGCCGAGGAACGCCCCTCTGAAGTGCCGTGCCCGCCTAAATTTGAAAACTAAGCACTCCTCCAAGATCGCCTAAATCGCCTCCCATAGGCGAGGCTGAGTGCTCCCCTCAGCGCCGCGCTCTGCGGCAAACACCCCCGATCCTCCTCTCGCCCGCATCCGAAATCCCACGCAGGCGCAGTGTCGGCGATTGCCTGCACCTGAGCGATGATAAGACGACTGGGGGCAACAGCTTCAACGGGCATGCGCCGATCCCAGTGATAAGTTTGCTGTTTCCTCAGCCAGCTGGAAGCTATTGCCCTCAGTCGTCTTATCATCGCGCAGGCAATCGCCGGCACTGCTCCTGCGCGGGATTTCGGATGCAGGTGAGAGGAGGATCGGGGGTGTTTGCTGCAGAGCGCGGTGCTGAGGGGAGGGGGGGAGCACTTAGCCTCACCTCTGGGAGGCGATCTTGGAGGAGTTCTTAGTTTTCAAATTTAAGCGGGCACGGCACTTCAGAGGGGCGTTCCTGGGCACCGTGGACAAAGAATAACGCCCCTCTGGGCTCCTTACAGCTTCATTTGCATATCATAAAAAGCGTTCTTTTGAAGAAATGACAAGACACAGAATAAAAAGAACAAGACATATGGAAATAAGGTACTTTATTACACATGGATTCATGAAAAAAAAAAAAAATTGCTAATATGCTAGTGACAGATTCCCTTTAAAAATGTTCAGCCATTTCTGAGACACAAGGGTCAAAAAATTATTCTGTTTGCATACTGTCACAGTCTATTTTATTTGAATCTCATCATCTGATGGCTCCTGTGTAGCTAGTATCACTGATATAATGACCTTAAATAATTTTTTAAGCCTTATTCTTATCAGTTTGGTAAGAAATGAACTATACTGAGTGTTTTGGCGTCAGGAGATCAGAGGTAAGAGGTACAAATGCGCCTTCAGATGGCAGGATTCAAACAGACTGGGTCAGCTTGCAAAAAGACTGTTTTTTTTAACCCTTGTATCTCATAAACAGCTAAATATTTTTAATAAAGACCAATCCCAAAAAATCATTTTTAGCCCAAAATCAGTAGAATGTAAATCATAAAAAATTCCCCTGAGGGTGTCTATAGCCTTTAAGTAACAACATACCTATATGAGGTAGAAGTAATACAGTACATTCATAATAGTTCTGATTTTGGCAGCATGTAAATCTGTGACAATACTAAAGAGTATTTTTTCAGAGGATTCTTAAAACATAAACCCAGATCTTAGAGAGTCAAGTAGGCAATAATTAGAAGCATAGGTTATCATCTACTGCAAATATGCAGTTGGAGGAGTCTGTGTTATAGAGGGATGAGATACCTTATACAGTAATGCGCGTGTGTGTGTGTGGGGGGGGGGGGGTGCTCTGGTAGACACTTGGAAGCTGTGCAGGAAGCAGGGACACAGACAGGATAAAGTCTGATGTGTTTTTATTTCACACATATATTTAAAAATAAGCATAGCCTTACCAAATAGGATTAAACCAGGGAGGATGAACCTGTGGCCCTTCAGCTGTTGTAAAACTAAAACTCCAATCATTCACTTCTGTAGGCTGATAGCTGTAGGTGTCTGGGCATGCTGGGAGTTCTAGTTTTGCAACAGCTAGAGAGCCACAGGTTGGGCATCCCTGGCTTAAACAAACAAACCCTGCTCGGCTGAGCAAGTACCTAATACAACAAAACAGTCCCTGACTATACATGGGTCCAGCTACCCGGCCCACAGGATGTACAAATGGAAAGTATTGGGTGGCACATGCAATACCTTCTGTAGTTCAGCAGTCAGCTTCTCCAGGTATGGCCACACTGCTCAGCTCTATACTGAGCTTTAAATTAGGCCCTAACAACCCATGTGACCCACAGCTGTGGGTTATGGAAGGCCAGGACCGAAGCCCGGGTGGAGTGAGCGTCCCACTGCCAACCTCACTCACTCCAGTATAAGCAGGTCCCAGTACTTATTTTACAATCTGTCTATGCTAAGCTCTGGCTAACATAGACAAAAGAGACGATCAACCCTGCTTATCCTGTGTCTGCATTAACCTTTCGGTTCCCAGAGACACACCCAAGGCTTACCACACACAGTTTACCTGTTTCAATGGCAGATATAGGTTCTCCCAAATGATACCCTTCTCACATACCGTTCCGCTCAGTTTCTGACCCATCAGGGCGAACTCCTGACATCAAACAATGGGTCCAGGATAAGGCATCCGCGTTGCCTTGCAGTCTGCCGGTTCGGTGGTTCACTGCGAAACTAAAATTTTGCAGGGACAAGATCCACCTCATGACTGGCATTCCTCTCCTTGGATCTACTAATTCATATGAGGGGTGAGTGGTCAGTTATTAGATGGAAGTGTCGCCCCAGCAAGTATTACCTTAGCGCCTCTAAGGCCCACGTTATCGCCAGACATTCCTTCTCTATGATACAACTCTTTTTTTTTGGGCAGGTGTGATATTACTGCTCATGTAGTTAACAGGGTGCGCCTCTCCGTTCACCTCCTGAGACAGGACAGCTCCCAGCCCTACGTCTGACGTATCTGTCTGCGCAATAAATTCTCTCTTGAAGCTTGGTGTGATGGGGATGGGGATGGGGAATCCGCACAACGCCAACTTCAAGGCCTGAAAAGCACTCTCTGCTTGCGCATTCCACCGCACCAAGATGGACCCTTTTCCTTTCAAAAGGTCAGGTCAGGAGAGCTGATACTGTGGCAAAGTTGGGTATAAACCACCTGTAATACCCAACAATGCCCAGGAATGCTCTGACCTGTTTGGTACTTACAGGTTGAGGCCAACCCTGGATAGCGTGGACCTTGTTGACCTGAGGTTTAATTATGCCCATCACATACCCCAAGTAGCACGTTTTCTTCATCCCAACAGCAAACTTCTTGGGGTTTGCGGTCAACCCGGCTTCCCTTAGAGAGTTTACTGCGGCCTGTACTTTGGCAAAGTGTCTCTTCCAGTTATAGCTGAAGATGAGGATATCATCCAGATATGCTGAGGCATATCTCCTGTGAGACTTCAGCACTATGTCCATTAAACGTTGCGGAGGCCCATTGAAGCCTGAATGGTAACACAACATAGTGAAAAAGACCCTCAGGGGTGATGAAGGCTCTCTACTCTTTAGCGCAGTCTGTCAGGGGTACTTGCCAGTATTGCTTGGTGAGATTACGCATAGTGAAATACCGGGCTTCTCCCAGTCTCTCAATAAGCTTTTCTACATGCGGCATGGGATAGGCGTAAAATCGCAACGTCCCATATGGTTTGGGGATCAGAACAATGGGACTGGCCAATTCACTTTTGGACACCTCTATGACCCCCCCCCCCCAACTCCCAATTGCAGCATTATCCATACCTCCTCTGCAATGGCCTGTCAACAAGCCTCAGGGACTCGGTATGGTCTTAACCAAACTTTCACCCGTAGCTCAGTGACGATGTCATGCTTGATAACAGACGTGTACCCAGGTAACTGAGAACACGTCTGTATTCCTAGCTACAAATTCCTTAGCCTCTTGTGGTTGTCCTTTTGTGAGGGTATCTGCAACAGTCACCTCTGCGTCTGCTGCCACAGGCTTGACAGTAGCCTGAGGGGGTAGTTCAGAAGGGAGATTAGCCAGAGACCTCTCTGTAAGCAAACTCTCTCTTTCCTTCCATGCTTTCAGTAAATTGACATGGTACGTCTGCTCGGACTTCCTCCTACCGGGCTGACGTACCCTGTAGTTCACTTCCCCCACCTTTTCTAACACCTCATACGGTCCTTACCACTTGGCTAGAAACAGTGGCGTAACTGCCAGGGAAGCGGCTGCTTCGGGGCCTGGGCTGACAAGGGGCCCGGCACCCGGCAGCGTGCCCTGTCTATCCCTGCAGAGCTAGACAACATATGGGGGTCCCTCAGCTCCGCACCCCCCTCCCAGTATACCAGACATAGGGGCTACGTGGCCGTGCACTGCCGCTCAGTGTACATGCTAGATCCTTCTAAGCTACAGGACCTTGATGATGTCATGACCATGTGACCAGTCATGTGGGTGGGAGGAGCCAGGCTGTGGGCTGGTAGTGCCTTTATGATCCTCATCCGCTCCTGACTTTGGCTTGAGCATATGAGGTTAGCACCCTAGGACTTAGAATTCCGGGTACTTAGGGGTTAATGCCGGGATGTGTATTTAGTCAAATCTGCAAACAAGATGTACAGCGTGTAGCATAGCTGTGTGTGTCTGCCTACCCAGAGCGTGTGTGGGGTGCATGTAGCAGAGCTGAGGGTGCTTCATGTGTATAATGCAGCAAAGATAGGTGTATGGTGTGAATCCAGCACAGTAGTGTGTGTGGTGTATGTAGCAGAGGTGTATGAGACAGAGGAATGTATAATGTGCGCAGCGGAGCTGTGTATGTAAAATGTGCAACACAGTGATATACAGGGTGGGCCATTTATACGGATACACCTTAATAAAATGGGAATGGTTGGTGATATTAACTTCCTGTTTGTGGCACATTAGTATATGTGAGGGGGGAAACTTTTCAAGATGGGTGGTGACCATGGCGGCCATTTTGAAGTCGGCCATTTTGAATCCAACTTTTGTTTTTTCAATAGGAAGAGGGTCATGTGACACATCAAACCTATTGGGAATTTCACAAGAAAAACAATGGTGTGCTTGGTTTGTCAATGCAACCCTCTACTCCCACTCTTCACACACTGATAGCAACACTGCAGGAGAAATGCTAGCACAGGCTTTCAGTATCCGTAGTTTCAGGTGCTGCACATCTCGTATCTTCAAAGCATATGCTGTGAAGATACGAGCTGTGCAGCACCTGAAACTACGGATACTGGAAGCCTGTGCTAGCATTTCTCCTGCGGTGTTGCTATCAGTGTATGAAGAGTGGGAGGAGAGGGTTGCATTGACAAACCAAGCACACCATTGTTTTTCTTGTGAAATTCCCAATAGGTTTGATGTGTCACATGACCCTCTTCCTATTGAAAAAACAAAAGTTGGATTCAAAATGGCCGACTTCAAAATGGCCGCCATGGTCACCACCCATCTTGAAAAGTTTCCCCCCTCACATATACTAATGTGCCACAAACAGGAAGTTAATATCACCAACCATTCCTATTTTATTAAGGTGTATCCATATAAATGGCCCACCCTGTATAATGTGCCACCCAGAACTGTGTGTGTGTGTGTGTGTGCGCGCATGTAGCAGGGTTGTGTATGTAAAATGTGCAAAAACCCTGATGCTCTCAAAAAGAGCAAGCAATATAAAACATTGTAGTTTGATACCTTTTACTCCTTAAAGACCGGGCCCATTTTCATTTTTACATTAGCCATAACCTTTTTATTTTTCCATTCACATAGTCATATGAGGGCTTATTTTGTGTGGGGCAAGATGCATTTTTTAAATGCCGCCACTTAATTTACCATGTCTTGTATCAGAAAGCAGGGAAAAAAAATATTTGTGGGTTAAAAAAAACTAACAAAAAACACACACACAATTCCGCCAAGGTTTTTGAGGTTTTGACATCACAGCGTTCACTAAAAATGACATCTTTATTCTATTTGTTTTAATTACTTTAAAAAATGTAACTTTTCTATATTTCGGTCTATGTGAGGGCTTGTTTTTGTGTAACGATCAGTAGTTTTACAAAAATTTGCTATGGGACCCAGTCACTTCTAGCTACGGCCCTGGCTAGAAACTTACTCTCCACAGTAGGAACAAGAACCAAAACCCGGTCACCGGGTTTACAGGTCCTCACTGTCGCTGACCTGTTATAGACCCGGCTTTGAGCCTTTTAAGCAGCCTCCATATGCTCCTTGATGTTGGGTATAACGGCTGCCACCCTGTCCTGCATACTGGCGATGTGGTCTATAATACTTTTGTGGGGAAATGGATTCCTGTTCCCACGTATCCTTGGCGATGTACAGCAGGCTCCTGGGATGTCTGCTATTGAGCAGACTCTTGGCTACCGAGACTAGACTTGGTGGAAGACAGAGTGGTGCTTAACCGACTGGATGCTGGTCTGACTTCAAGAGTGGTGTCCTGCGCCGTGCTGCAAACTGGGACATGAAGCTAGGTATTGTGGATGAGTGTGTTTCTTGTGCTCTGGCAGCAGACACCGTTTCATTGCCCCCAGGACCACGTCCTCTGCGTGCACCACCAGCATCACTGCCATTTCCTCATCCCTTACTGCTCGTCTTCTTCATATTAAATGTTATATATGCTTGAAAGTATGTCACACGTACAGTAGTGTAGGATTTGGAAGTGTATGCGCAAAAAAATTTAAAAAGGTATTTGGGATGTGGAAACGCCACACAGGAGATATCCCGCAGATAATGTCTATGATGTTACCAGTGGCTAATAAAAAATTACAGGGAATGTCACAGGTATTTGGGATGAGGAAACATTATACAGGAGAGGTACCACCGGTAATTTGTCGCTGTTCAAAGCGTCTGCGTAAAAAAGTATACTGTATGTCACAGATCAATTTTTTAAGTGCACACTTTACACTGGAGATGTGGTGCAGCTAATGTAACTGTCCGCAGCAGACAACGTCTTTTGAATATGTACACTGGATGTCACTGATATTTTTGGGATGCGCACACTTCACACTGGAGATGTGGCACTGGTAATATCACTGTCCGCAGCGGAGACCGACTATTGAAAAAGTACACTGGATGTCACAGATTGGATGCGCACGGTTTACACTGGAAATGTGGCGCAGATAATGTCACTCTCTGCAGCAGACACCATCTATTGAAAAAGTACACTGGATGTCAGATATATTATTGGATGCACACACTTTACACAGGAGATGTGACGCTGGTAATGTTACTGTCCGCAGTGGACACCATCTACGGAAAAAGTACACTGGATGTCAGATATTTTTGGATGCGCACAATTTACACTGGAGATGTGGTGCAGCTAATGTCACTGTCCAAAGCAGACACCGTCTACGGAAAAAGTACACTGGATGTCACAGATATATTTTGGATGCGCACACTTTACACTGGAGATGTGGCACTGGTAATGTCACTGTCAGAAGCGTACACTGTCTATTGAAAAAGTACATTAGATGTCACAGATATATTTTGGATGTGCACACTTTACACTGGAGATGTGACACAGGTAATGTCACTGTCCAGAGCGGACACCATCTAAGGAAAACGTACACTGGATGTCACAGATGATATTTTTGGGATGCGCACACTTTACACTGGAGATGTGGCGTAGCTAACTGTCGCTGTCTGTCGGCCTAACTATGGTAAGCTATTTAACGCAAGATGCGCTAAAAATAGATATTGCTTCCACACACAATAGTCCTTAGAAGGACTTTTGGGTCTGTACAGGACTTTCAGGTCTCTGAAAAGCTTTGGTGGTGATAATATTCCTAAATCACTCCCTACACTGTCTGTCCCTTCTTTAGCACAGCTCTCCCTGACTAAGAATGAGCCGAACATGCATCATCTATAGCTATATAGCACCCAATGACGTGTTCCGGCCAGCCAATCACTGTAATGCCAGCAGCCAACATGGATACGGCATTACAGTGAGGGCAGTACTTACTTGCATGTTTATTGGCTGCTGTTGCTCGTCCGAGCTTGCTCGATCATCACTACTGTTTAGCTATGAGCTTCTCTGATGTGTGCTGCAGTGGGATGCAGACTTAACCAATGGACCTACCAGGTTCATGGCAATCCTTTCAAATGGGACCTCAATGATGGACAGCGGTACCAGCGGATTCTGTAAATGTACCATTAGAGCATGCAATTGCAATTCGGGACACGACTCACAATATCGTTTAACCTCACTGGATATCCCTGGCCAATAAAACCACTGCAGGATGCGGTCCAGCGTTTTTGTGGCACGTAGGTGCCCTTCGAGCACATGTTTATGGGCTAACACCAGCACTGTTTGGCAAGAAGGCTGGGGTATCAGCGATTGCTCCCAGGTCTCACCCGCAGCCTGTCAACCTGGTATAACAGTTCTTGGTTGGCCATGAAGTGGGGAAATATCTGATCAGCGCCGACACGCTGTGGCACCCCAATAATCACCATATTTTCCCTAGCCCAGACCAGAGTGGGGTCCTGGAGCTGTGCGATGCCAAAGTTGCCATGGGATACCTCCAAATCCGTCAACTGCGACCCAGTAACTAACTCTTCAGTCTCACCAGCCATTACGTCTAGGGTAAATATGGAGCTGACAGTTTCTCCACTGGCCACCCCTACGGCAGGAACTCCAGAGTCCGGGTCATTAGGCTCCTGGTCTAGGTCTTGACCCTTCTGTGTGGGTTGTACTCTTGGGGGGTCGGCTCCGTGACCTTTGATTTCCCTGCCACAGAGTCCAGAACATGAAAAAGTCCCATTCTAAAATGAGCTCATTGGGCAAGTTCATGACTACCCCAACCTCATGTCGTCTCTCTCCACAGGGGGTTGGATGGCAACAACAGCGATAGGATAGTCTTTTAAGTCCCCATGAATACACAGGACTTTGACATATTATGCGGCCTTTGACAGTCCTGGGGTCGATGTGGGACCCATTAACTAGGGTCACCCAACTTCCAGAGTCCAACAGGGCCACCAACTGGTGCCCTGCCACAGTCACCCGGCAGAGGTGGCACTCAGAGTCTGGGGTGGCAACCGTGTAAACAGGGGCCGCATAAATGGACACCCTCCGGGCAGAGCTGTAGTCCATGGGCTCAGGGTTGTGGGGTGTCATGGAACCATGAACCAGACGTACAAAAAGAGATAAGTGGGAATAAGAAGGCTTTATTGAAAATCAAGCTGTAAGCAAAAGTCCAAACGGATGGCTAAACCGAAGCAGGGTCTTGCGTAGCCAGAGGTCAGGAACCAGAAGGGTAGTCAGACGAAGCCAGGATCAGGAACCAGCGGGGTAGTCAGACGAGGCCAGGATCAGGAACCAGAAGCAGCAGCAGTCTTAGAAGCATGTGAACACAGGAGGACCAAGCAAGGAACTGAAGCCACAGACCTCCTATATATATGAGCTAGGCATCCAGCTCCTCCCAGTGGGAAGGAGAAGCCGCAGGGTGGGAGGCTACAAGAAACCCAGAAACCAAGATGGCCGCCAGCACATGTCAAACGAAGGAGAACAGCAAGAAGGTAAGACCATGACAGTACCTCCCCCTCAAGGGCCCCTCCTCCGCGGAGTAAGGAACGGTTTCTGAGGGAAGCGTGCGTGGAAGGCTCGGAGCAAAGCAGGAGCATGGACATCTGCGGAGGGAACCCAGGAACGCTCCTCTGGACCATAACCACGCCAATGGACCAAAAACTGCAACCGACCGCGGACCAGGCGTGAGTCCAGGATATTGCTCACCTCATATTCCTCACGATTGCCCACTTGGACCGGACGGGGCCGAGGAACCGAGGAAGTGAAACGATTACACACCAATGGCTTCAACAGGGAGACATGAAACACGTTGGAGATCCGCATGCCAGGAAGAAGCGCAAGGGCATAGGCTACCGGGTTTACCCTGCGAAGCACTCGGAAGGGACCAACAAAGCGAGGCGCCAGCTTGGGAGTGGGCACTCGAAGGTTGAGGTTGCGGGTGGACAACCATACACGGTCTCCGACCTGGTAGGAAGGAGCGGGCGCTCGTCTGCGATCAGCCTGGAGTCTCTGGCGCTGCGCAGAGACCTCAAGGGACCTCTGGATCTGTACCCAAGAAGCACGTAGGACGGAAAGGTGATCCTCCACAGCCGGAATATCCTGGGGAGAGAATACCTCCGGTAACACGGCAGGTTGGAACCCATAATTGGCCATGAAGGGAGACGTCCCAGAGGAAGAGTTCACCGCCGTGTTCCTGGCAAACTCAGCCCAAGGCAGGAGGTCAACCCAATTGTCTTGGTGATCGGAGACATAGCAACGAAGGAATTGCTCCAAGGCCTGATTGGATCGTTCTGCGGCCCCATTGGACTGAGGGTGGTAGTCCGAGGAGAAAGAGAGATGAATCCCCAACTGGGAGCAAAAGGCGCGCCAGAACCTGGACACAAACTGACTCCCCCGATCCGACACAATCTCCTTGGGCAAACCGTGCAACCGGAAGACCTCCCTGGCGAAAATCGTGGCCAACTCTTGTGCAGAGGGTAACTTCTTGAGAGGAACACAGTGGCACATTTTGGAAAACCGATCCACAATCATGAGAATGACCGTATGGCCTCGGGATGCAGGGAGGTCCACAATGAAATCCATCCCCAGGTGTGACCATGGGCGCTCCCCGGTGGCTATGGGTTGCAAAAGGCCCAACGGAAGGTGCCGAGGGGACTTACTCTGGGCACAAACGGAGCATGCCGCTACATATGCGGCGATGTCGGAACGTAGAGAAGGCCACCAGAACAGACGTGAAACAGCCCAGGACAGCTGATTCTTTCCAGGATGCCCCGCGGCCTTGGAGTTATGGTAGGTTCGCAACAACCGAGTGCGCAACTCCTCAGGCACAAAACATCTGCCGTTGGGTCTCCCAGAGGGAGCACCAGATTGAGCCGCCAAAATCTGCTCACCCAGGGGAGAGGTCAGACTGGTGCGAATGGCGGCCAGGATCTGATTCGGAGGTATGACCGAAGTCGGAATCGACTCCTCCCCGGACAGCTCGGAGTACTGCCGTGATAAGGCATCCGCTCTGATGTTCTTAGAACCGGGTAGGTAGGAGACCACGTAATTAAAACGTGACAAGAACAGAGCCCATCTGGCCTGACGTGGTGTCAATCTCTTGGCCTCAGAAAGGTAGGTCAGATTCTTGTGGTCCGTCAAGATGAGAACCGGAACCACCGAACCCTCGAGCAAGTGCCTCCATTCTTTAAGGGCCTGCACGATGGCCAATAACTCCCTGTCACCAATCTGATAGTTGCACTCCGCGGAAGACAGTTTCCGGGAGTAAAACCCACAAGGAAGCAGAGGACCCTCTGGTGTTCTACGCTGAGACAGAAGGGCGCCTACTCCCGTCTCAGACGCGTCCACCTCGAGGACAAAGGGCAACCCAGGGTTGGGATGCGACAGAATCGGAGCCGACACAAAGGCGGACTTTAGAGCCTCAAAAGCTCGGATGGCCTCGAGCGGCCAGACCTGGAAATTACTGCCCTTCCTGGTCAGATCCGTGAGAGGCTTGGCTAGCATAGAAAAGTCCCTGATGAACTTCCGATAATAATTGGCGAAGCCCAAAAAGCGCTGCAGGGCACGAAGACCACTGGGCTGGGGCCACTGTAAGACAGCCGAAACCTTCTCAGGATCCATGGAGAACCCCTCAGCGGAAATGATGTAACCTAAGAAGGTTACCTGGGATCAGGTGAAATTCGCATTTCTCAAGCTTACCGAACAGCCTGTTCTCTCGTAACCGTTGCAACACTCGTCTGACATCCATAATGTGGGCCTCCATGGATTCAGAATATACCAAGATGTCATCCAAATAGACCACCACACACTGCTGCAACAGGTCACGGAAAACATCGTTGATGAATTCCTGGAAGACTGCGGGCGCATTGCACAACCCAAAGGGCATAACCAAGGATTCATAATGACCGGTCCTGGTGTTAAACGCGGTCTTCCACTCATCGCCCGCCTTGATCCTTACCAGGTTATATGCCGCCCTCAGGTCGAGTTTGGTAAAGACCGTGGCCCCTTTGAGGCGATCGAACAGCTCGGAAATCAAGGGTATCGGGTAAGCGTTCTTGATCGTGATGCGATTGAGACCCCTGTAATCGATGCAAGGCCTCAACTCACCGCCCTTCTTTTTCACAAAGAAAAATCCAGCCCCTGCCGGGGACGAGGATTTGCGAATGTGTCCGCGTGAAAGCGCCTCCCTCACGTACTCCTCCATGGCCTCATTCTCCGCTACCGACAGTGGATAGACTTTGCCACGAGGAGGAACGGCACCAGATTGTAACTCTATGGCACAATCGTATGGGCGGTGCGGAGGTAGGGCAACCGCGCGCACCTTATCGAATACATCCCGGTACTCTTCGTATTCAGGAGGCAACAGAGAGTCCGAGGAAGTACACAGCAACTTGACAGGCCCATGGATGCAACTAGCCCCACACTGCGGTGACCACGAGAGGATCTCGGCCGATCTCCAATCGAAAGTCGGATTATGCTTCTGGAGCCAGGGGTACCCCAAGACCACCGAGTAGTGTGGAGACGAAATCACCTGGAGACAGACCGACTCTCTGTGAACGGCACCAATGGCTATCCCCACTGGAAGGGTCTCATGAGTCACGTGTGGCGGCAGAAGGGGTCTGCCGTCTATCGCCTCAAGAGCCAGTGGGGAACCTCGAGGCTGCAGAGGAATGGAATTGGCGGCAGCGAACACACTATCAATGAACAAACCACCAGCACCAGAGTCCACCAACGCCTGGGTCGTCACCGAGCCCCCGACCCAGGAGAGGACAACAGTGATCAGTGGTTTGTCAACACGGGAAACCGGGGACGAGGAGACTCCACCCAAGATCTGCCCCCGACAGGATCTCAGGTGCGAGCGTTTCCCGGACGGTTCGGACATGCCAACCGAAAATGCCCACCGAGACCACTAGTACATGCATCGGCCCTCGCGTCTCCGGAGTACCCTCTCCCCCTCGGACAGGCGAGCAAACCCCAGCTGCATGGGTTCACCCCCAGACAAGTCATCCCCAGGAGGCGTGGGAGGAGAGGGAGGCACGGGTGGGACAGCAAACGTAGGCGCCAATCTGTTAGAAGGCCTCCGCAGGCTCTCCTTAAAGGAAGGTCTCTCCCTGAGTCTGGTGTCAATCAAAATCAGGAAAGAAATAAGAGACTCGAGCTCCACTGGTAGGTCCTTAGCTGCAACCTCATCCTTCAAGGCATCCGAGAGACCATGAGAGAAAGCAGCGACCAGAGCCTCATTATTCCAGCCCACCTCTGCTGCCAGGGTACGAAACTCAATGGCGTATTCAGCTACGGATCGTGAACCCTGTCTGATGGACATAAGGAGCTTCGCAGCAGAGGCAGCACGAGCCGGCACATCGAATACCTTCCGAAGAGAAGCAACAAAACCGGAAAACTCGGCAACCACCGGATTGTTGTTCTCCCATAAAGGGCTGGCCCAGGCCAAGGCCTTGTCCGAGAGCAGCGAGATCAAGAAGCCCACCTTTGATCTCTCAGTAGGAAAGGCATGTGGCAGCAACTCGAAATAAATGCCCACCTGGTTAAGGAAACCTCGGCACTGAGTTGGCTCTCCCCCAAAGCGCTGTGGAAGGGGGGCAGAACCGGTCATACCCCGAGACACCAGCAGGCGCAGCAACAGGTGTCGGGGTAGACTCTGGCGCAACAACCGGAGCGGCAGTAGGAGCGGGCCCAGGAGCGACAACCGACCCATCGGCAACGGAAGCGAAATGAGCCGTGCGTTCAAGCAGGGTTTGCAACGCCACAGCGAACCGACCCAACAGGTGATCCTGCTGATCAAGTCTGGCAATCAGCGTAGGTAGCGAGGATGGCCCTGTACCGTCAGAATTCATGGCTTGGTCCTAATGTCATGGAACCATGAACCAGACGTACAACAAGAGATAAGTGGGAATAAGAAGGCTTTATTGAAAATCAAGCTGTAAGCAAAAGTCCAAACGGATGGCTAAACCGAAGCAGGGTCTTGCGTAGCCAGAGGTCAGGAACCAGAAGGGTAGTCAGACGAAGCCAGGATCAGGAACCAGCGGGGTAGTCAGACGAGGCCAGGATCAGGAACCAGAAGCAGCAGCAGTCTTAGAAGCATGTGAACACAGGAGGACCAAGCAAGGAACTGAAGCCACAGACCTCCTATATATATGAGCTAGGCATCCAGCTCCTCCCAGTGGGAAGGAGAAGCCGCAGGGTGGGAGGCTACAAGAAACCCAGAAACCAAGATGGCCGCCAGCACATGTCAAACGAAGGAGAACAGCAAGAAGGTAAGACCATGACATGGGGACAATTGGCTACAATATGGCCGGGTTCATGGCAGGACCAACAGGTGGGAGCCCCCCCTCTACTCCCCTCGGGTATCAGCCTGATATTGGGAGTTGCACCAGCCGGGAACTTGCGGGAACCATGGGCCTGTGGGCCTTGGGTTTGGCCAGGGATTGAGGGGCTTTCTTCCCGAGAGCTTGAGTACCTCTCCACCATCCCCACCAGAGCATTGGCGTCAGCTGTATCCTCATGTCCTACCCACTGCTGTGTCTCACCCAGCAAGGCCCTCAAAAAGCGGTCCAGAAAAATATTCTCCACCATCTGGGCCGGGGTTTGGGTCTCCGGCTGAAGCCACTTGCGGACCAGGTGGACAAGGTGGTGCATCTGGGCCCTTAGGGATATAACTTCTTGGTACCTCCAGCTATGGACTCTTTGGGCATGTAAGTATAGGTCCACTCATGAGCAGGCCAGAATCTCTGCTTTTACCGTAGGATAGTACCAGGCTTCCTGCTCTCTTATGTCGGAATAGGCCTGTTGGAGCTCTGTGATGAGCAAGGGTGCCAACACCTCTACACAATATTGCTGTGGCAGCCTTTCATGGGTGGCCACTCTTTCGAACCCCGTAAGGAAGGCCTCTACGTTGTCCATCTTTGTAATGGCTTTCCGGACTTCACTCCTGGCATCCCGCTCTGGCATCGCTGGAACAGCCCTTTATTGTGCAGTCACTAGTGCTGCTATCTGCTATGCCATCAGTCAGTTAGTTTCTTGCTGCTGAAAGTTGGACTGAACCAGCTGCTTTATTATCTCATCCATTGCTGTGACATGTTGCTTCAGCGGTGTTGACAGCAGGACATGCAACCAGTATATGTGCAGTACGCAGCCCTGCAGGGTGAGCGATGGTGAGGTCACAGGGGTAGTTACTAACCGCTGTGACCTGTGTACGCCTGCCCAGAGTATATAAAAACTGTGAGTACCAAAAACACCCTGTTTTTGGTACTCACAGTTTTTTATATACCCTGGGCAGGCGTACAGCAGTGGTGGAGAGGCTGGCACATGGATCCTCTGGGGCACTCTCTATGTATAGGGACCAGGCCGGGTGGTTGGTGAAATGCCCTGGGTGTTGCAGGTTTAATGTGCCGGTGGCAAGATCCCTTTAAGTTCGTGACGCTAGTGCCGGTAACGGTGGCACACCGATTTATTGTAGGAATAATTGAGGTAATATTAGTTACACCGCCACACTATGGTGAGTGTGTAGCGTTATATAATTACACCCAAATATAACAGAATTATTTTGTAAACTGGGAATCATAAAACAGAACATTTACTAAGTCATTTAAAATAGTGATTACCACTGGGCAGGGGCGTACATAGAAATCACTGGGCCCCATAGCAAGAATATGAATTGGGCCCCCTAACCCCACCCACTACCCATGCCTAGCCCATCCCACCTCCTGTCCTGGCTCCTCCCCCGCCACACCCCCATTTGCCAATAAAGAAATGTATACATACGTTAGTACGTATTCGTACTGACCCAGAGAATGAAGGGCACAGGTCAGTTTTGCGGTAAAGGGAATGCCGTAGGAACAAAACCCTGAGGTATCTGAATCTATGGCACTCCTGTGGATATTCCATAAAAGTTTTATCTGCAGTCCTATGTAACACTACAAATAACACAGTGATAACTATCTAAGTACTGATAATGTAGTAGATGTCACCTGCAGTCCTATGTAACAGCACAAATAACACAGTGATAACTCTCTGAATACAGATAACACAGTGATGGCTCTCTGATTACCTAAAATGTAGTAGTATTACCTGCAGTCCTATGTAACACTACAGATAATACTAGTGTAGATAATGTGGTAGTGTTACCTGCAGTCCTATGTAAGGCTACTTTCACACTAGCGTTCGATCGGATCCGTTCTGAACGGATCCGATCATAATAATGCAGACGGAGGCTCCGTTCAGAACGGATCCGTCTGCATTATTTTAGCATATAAAAGCTAAGTGTGAAAATAGCCTGGGACGGATCCGTCCAGACTTTCAATGTAAAGTCAATGGGGGACGGATCCGCTTGAAGATTGAGCCACATTGTGGCATCTTCAAACGGATCCGTCCCCATTGACTTACATTGTAAGTCTGGACGGATCCGCACGGATCCGCACGCCTCCGCACGGCCAGGCGGACACCCGAACGCTGCAAGCAGCGTTCAGCTGTCCGCCTGTCCGTGCGGAGGCGAGCGGAGCGGAGGCTGAACGCCGCCAGACTGATGCAGTCTGAGCGGATCCGCTCCATTCAGACTGCATCAGGGCTGGACGGCTGCGTTCGGGTCCGCTCGTGAGCCCCTTCAAACGGAGCTCACGAGCGGACCGACGAACGCTAGTGTGAAAGTAGCCTAAAACCACAGATAACACTAGTGTAGATCATGTGCTAGTGTTACTTACCTCCTTAGTGTGCCTCCCTGTGTCTCTCCCACGGGACTCCATGCTGGCGGTGCTGCCTCCTCTTCCATCTTCTTCTTCTTCTTGCCCCGCACAGAATGTCCTGATGCAGCTGTGTCAAGACATAGGAACACTGTGGGCATGGTGATGGTGACACACAGGGACAGAAACACACATACAGGGACAGACAGACACACAGACACACAGACACACAGACACACACACACACACACACACACACAGGGACAGACACACATACATGAAATAAATATGATCACATCACACATCGCTGCTCCTGCCTGTCTGCTTTGGTGAAGCTGGGCATAGATGGGCTATGTTAGGATTTAGCAGAGTGGGCACAGGACAGTGGATACAGGGCACGATATGTATGTGAGCACAGCTGAACGAGTGCAGGGCAGGAGCCCGCATACATATCGCTCCTCCTGTCTGTGTCATAACCCTCCCCCGGGCATTTTGGGGGGCATTAGGGGTTGGATAACCCCTTCAACTCCTTGCTGCTGATGCTAAGTGTGGACATAGCCACCAATAATATCCCCCTTCCCTCCTAAAGGTGACTTATGTGCTGGTGGGGGGGATATGATTGGTGGCTATGTGCACACCCAGCATCAGCTTCAAGGACTTAAAACCCCTATAATGCCCCCCATAATGCCCGGGGGTGAGGAGTAGGAGGAAAGCACACTGGAGCACATTGTCCTCCTGAATCCTCTATTAGCCTACAGACACACACCCCCCCCCCCCCCCCTTAAAAAAACACACACAAAAACACTGCTTGCTGCTGCTGCCCTCCCCCATCAAGGATACCCTTATGATCTGAGTACATTGTCCTCCTAAGTCATCTCTACGAGCCTACAGGGCCCCCCTCCCCCTCTTACTGTGGCAGTGTGTTTATGTGCACTGTTCACTGTCCGGACGGAGCGATCCTTCAGTCTAGCAGCAGGAGGGGAGGGGGGGGTCGGGGGTGCTGCAGTTGAACTCACTGTAATGATGAATTGAGGCAGACATGAGCGCAGCAGAAGGATACTACTCTGGGCGCACGCCTCTGTCTGTACTTCAGCGGTGCCTGCTCCTGCTGATCTTTGCTCTGCTAAACAGCCAGTGTAAAATGCAGGGAACGAGCGAGCCCGCAGCCTGGATCATGGAGCGGTCGGGGGAGGGGGGAGCAGGACGGCCGGACCCGAGGGAAAACAACTTTGTGAATAAACTGTGCAGAGTAGACAAAGGGGGCGGAGCCTTCCATGCGCTCCGGGCCCCCCTGTGCCGCGGGCCCCATAGCAATGGCGTGGTCTGCCTATATTGGCGGTACGCCACTGCCACTGGGTGAGAGACAACAATTGCATTTACCTCCACTATTACAAATCACGATAGTGAAAAAAAGGTTGGGTCTTACCACGTCTTGGTCCCAGGTATCACCAACTGCCAGGACCTTCCTCCATAGGTTGTGGATCTCACAAGACGTGGTAAGACCCAACCTTTTTTTCACTATCGTGATTTGTAATAGTGGACGTAAATGCAATTGTTGTCTCTCACCCAGTGGTAATCACTATTTTAAATGACTTAGCAAATGTTATGTTTTATGATTCCTAGTTTACAAAATAATTCAGGAATAATTGAGGAACACAAGTTGCAGTGAACCAGAACTTCCTTTTACTGTTCAACTATTTACAGTTCTTTAGTTAGTTCCACATGTAGAAGGTTGTAACAGGCAGGCTTTATATAAAACGGCAGGCAAAGTCCTTGCAAGATACTCAGAGGGAATAACACTTACAGATCAGGCTGTATTTTCCTCAGTTCCTGTCTGGCTTTCTCCAAGGCCCGTATGCCCTATTGCTGTCTTTATCCTTGGGTAGGGAAACCTTCCCCTGGTATATGTCTCCTTGCTGTAGAATATCCTTCTGCCCTTCAGCTCTGTTTGGCTGGAATAAACTTGGCTCTGCACTGTACTTTAAAGGGAACTTCAGGAGGCAAACTCTTCCCCTGAATGCAACGTCTGAGCTTCTGTTGCTCAGGAACCTCAGGCAGGCTAGAATGCACTAACTAGCCTCCTGGACTATACTGCACTGACTCTTTCCTGTCTGGGCCTAACTAAATATACTAGGGGGTTCCCTAACTCCCTTTACTGTCTAGGAGGAGGAACTACCCCTCACAAGCCTGGTACAGGAGATAACAGGAAAATACACACTATAATGCAATACAAAATACAGTATAAAATACAATGACCATGTTTCACAGGAGGTGGAGAAAAATGTGGCCATATTGACCCTGGTGTAGTGCCCACATTTACCTAGTGGGCAGGGGCGTAACTAGAGGTGAGTGGGCCCCACAGCAAATTTTTGTATGGGCCCCCCCCCCCCCCCCCGTGTAAACCCCGCTCCTTTGGCTAGTCACGATCTAGACCAGACTAGGCTGCCATGCCATCCTTTTCCTATTATATATATTATATACATACACACACACCCTATCTGTCATGTAGTGTCATTCTATCATACTGTTGTGGGGGCCGTGTCAAAGTCTTAGGCCCCTTTCACACGGGCGAGTTTTCCGCACGGGTGCAATGCATGATGTGAACACATTGCATCCGAACTGAATCCGGACCCATTCACTTCAATGGGGCTGTGTACATGATCAGTGATTTCCACGCATGACTTGTGCGTTGCATAAAAATCGCAGCACGCTCTATATTCTGCGTTTTTCACGTAGCGCAGGCACCACAGAAGTGAATGGGGCTGCTTGAAAATTGCATTGCATCCGCAAGCATTGCGGATGCAATGCGATTTTCACGGATGGTTGCTAGGAGATGATAGGGACCCGAACTTTATTATTTTCCCTTATAACATGGTTATAAGGGAAAATAATAGCATTCTTAATACAGAATGCTAAGTAACATGTGGCTTGAGGGGTTAAAAAATAATAAAATAATTAATTATTCACCTCATCCACTTGATCGCGCAGCCCGGCTCGTCTTCTTTCAGGACCTGGCAGGAAAAGTACCTTTGGTGACGTCACCGCGCTCAGAACGTGGTGAGCATGGTGACGTCGGAGCAGGTCCTGCTGAATGAAGATAGAAATCTTCTATCTTCATTCAGCAGGACCTGCGCCGACGTCACAACGCTCACCACCAGGTTGCTAGGAAATATTGTTTGTAAACTTTTAGTTTTTTATCATGTGCATGAAAAAGCATCAAAACGCATTGCACCTGCGCAGAAAAAACTGAACGCAATCTTAGACAAAACTGACTGAACTTTCTTGAAAAATGGTGCGCGTTTCACTGAATGCACCCTGAACGCATCTGGAGCCAACCCGTATCGTTTGTGTGAAAGGGGCCAGCCATTCCCGTATTGATGACCGCATATGCGGATCAGCAATAAATGGGCACCCTTCCGTGTGCATTCCGCATCACGGATACGGACCTATTCACTTTAATGGGTCCGCAAATCCAGAGATGCAGAAGGGTGCGAAACGGAATCACGGAACGGAACACTATATAAGCACTACGCAGGGCTTCCGTGGGGTTCCATTCCGCACTTCCGTTCCACCAAAAGATAGAACATGTCCTTTTTGCAGAATTTTGCTTTCCTGGGTAATATACCCGGAGAGGTGAACATGACATCGCACTACACTGTATGTACAGTATGACCCCTGCTGTAGCATAGGCACCCATTCTATGTATTGCTGCAGGGCTGACATCGACTGTAGTCTGTCCCCATGGTCTGAGCCCCTGGTAACCAGTCGAGTAGCTAGAAATGACTGGGCCCCACAGCAAATTTTTAAACGGGCAGGCAGGCGTCATACAGTGGCATTTGATTCTTTAACATACATGTGTTTTTACTGGACTATGACGTACACAATACAAAAATGCAGTACTGCACGTTCTTGTATCCTGCACAGTCCGGTAAAAAAAAAAATTATATATTTTTTTTTTTTTACAATGAAACTCTATGGTGAACGGATGTCACTGTCATGGCATCAGTATGAGGCATCCGAATATGTTTTTTTTGTATACGTTAAACGGATGGGAAAAACGTGATGTGAACCCAGCCTTAAAGGGGTTGTCTGGGTTCAGAGCTGAACCCGGACATCCCTCCATTTTCACCCCGGCAGCGCCCCTGACATGAGCATCGCAGCAGTTCATGCTCTGATGCTCTCCTTTGCCCTGCGCTAAATTGTGCAGGGCAAAGGCATTTTTTGGAGATCTGGTGACGTACCGGGGCTCTCCATGGGGCTGCCAGGAACCCCGGTGACGTCACTGGCACTGATGGGCTGGACTTAGCTCTGCCCTAGCCAGTAAAACGGCTAGGGCAGAGCGAAAGCCCGCCCCTCAGAGCCGGTGACGTCACCGAACACACTGCCGGGCGGAAACAAAAGAGCCCGTGCCCTGCGCGATTTAGCACAGAGCAAAGGAGTGCATCGGAGCATAAGATGCTCCGATGCTAGCCTCAGGGGGGCTGTCTGGGTGAAAATAAGGATATGTCCGGGTTCAGCTCTGAACCCGGACAACCCCTTTAAATGTTGGACAAAAATGTGATGCGAACTAGTGGTGCATTGTACAGTTGTGGAAAAAAACCATACTCGCCTGTTCCACGCCGCTCCGTGATCTTCCAGTCCCCATTCTGGCCTCATACTGGTGTCCCCAAGCTGCACATGGGCGCCCAGAGGAGTGTGGCATCAGATGGATAGGGGGCCTAGAGGGCAGGGCATCAGATAAGTAGGGGGCCCACAGGACAGAACTGGGGGGGTGTGGGGGGCTTCTGAAAGGACAGCAGATGAATGCAGCTGGGGGAGGGCTACATGAGATGCAGGACAGCTAGGGTTGGCAGGCATAAGCCTGGAATGTATGGGCTCCTGATAGTGACAGGCACAGCATCTTCATTCTGCAGCACTTCAGTCTCCCCTCTCCCTCCTGTTACTGCCGACTACAGAGCAGTCTCTGTAGCAGGAGCTGGGCTGTACTAATAGTTAGGAGAGGGAGGGGAGACAGGATCTCCCTGTAGCACACTGTCCTGAGCCCTGGCTGCACTATTAAGCAGCCAGGCTCCTCTATTAATGGTCTGTGCTGATGGGCGGGGCTTAGCTCCCTGCTCTGCTCCGAGGATATTCCAAGCAGCAGTGAAGTGAGTGTAGAGGGGGTGTGGCCAGTCTGTTTACTACTGCTCCGGGCCCCTTGTCAGCCCGGGCCCCGAAGCAGCTGCTTCCCCTGCTTCCCTGGTAGGTACGCCACTGCTAGTGGGACACTACATATAATTCACTGCAGCAGTGCCGCATCATCCACCATATGTGTGTGTGTGTGTGTGTGTGTGGGGGGGGGGGGGGGTCGCTCTGGTAGACACTTGGTAGCTGTGCAGGAAGCAGGGACACAGACAGGATAAAGTCTGATTTAAGCGTTTTTATTTCACACTTATATATTTAACCCCTACAGGACCCTGCCATTTTTCACCTGAAAAATGGGTATTAAGCTGGCTGACATTAGCAATGTGCTAATGTCAGCTGAACATAATAACTATATAAGTGCCATCTCACTGCCTGACGCCCTGCTAAAGGTTTCATTTCTTCTGTCTTTTTGTGGTTTATGTGACGCACGGCTGTTGGGCGTCTACCAATAATTATGGTATAATATTATCTGCTAATGTTAAAATAAAGTAGATTACTGATTACAACCATTGCGTGTATCAGCCTGCTCTGTGCACATTACACTATTTGAATTTGGAACCCATAATCATAGACGCTGGGGTAATTGCCCTCACAGTCTCCTACCTCCGGCCCTGTCTGCAGTGAAAATCTTGCGCCAGTTTGGCGAGGCGCAGTGAGTGAAGGGTGCTCGCCGGCTGCCAGATTCCTCACTGCGCCTGCGCTGACGAAGTTGAATTGGTTTCGAATTTTAGAAAAAATTTGATTTGCAACAATTGATAATTTCCATGCACTTAGTGGTAACGAATCACAATTTTCCTAAAATAGCGGCTACACGTGTGAGGACTGAGGACATGGGGCAAGGAACTCTGGGAAGGTGGGATCACCCAGATTGACATGCCTGCATGCAGCCAATCAGCAGCCAGACAGCCCTGTGATGTCACAGCCCTATAAATATGGCAGCCACTTTAGATTCTGCCATTTTCCAGCATTCTGAGTGCAGGGACAAACGTGTGAAGGTGCTAGGGAGAGCAAGTGGAAAAACGATTGTGGGGAAAAAACAAAAAACTATTTATAAGTGCAGAGAAAGGATAGGGAGTAATCATTTCACAGCAACTTAGTGCAGGGAGAGACTTCAGAAAAAGCTAGGAACAATAATAGGAAAGGGATTTACAAGTGCAGGGAACAAATATTTGGGGATCAAAATAGTCATTAGACAGCTGTCATTCTCTGTTTAAAAGCCTTTAGAGGCTTATATCTTAGTATATTATTCAGTACTTCGAGAAAAATATATACGCATTTCACTTCTGCAGTTATTTCTGGTGAAAGCGTATAGGGGCGTATTACAGTAAAAAAAAGATAAATATATACGCACTGCACTGTTGCAGCTATTTTTGATGAAAGCGTATAGGGGCGTTTTAAAATAAAAATATATACGCACTGCACTGTTGGTTATTTCTGGTGAAAGTGTATAGGGGCGTAGTTCAGTACAACAAGAAAAAATATATTCTCAGTTCTCTTCTGCAGTTATTTCTGTTGAAAGCGTATAGGGGCGCATTACAGTAAAAAAAAAAAGTAAAAAAATTATAATATATAAATAAATATATATTATATATACATACATACATACACACTGCACTGTTGCAGTTATTTCTGTTGAAAGCATATAGTTGCGTATTTCAGTACTTCAAGAAATATATATACACACTTCAATCAGATTCTTAAACTGTTTTCTGGTCAAAGCATATAGTGGCCTATCACAGCGGTTCTTGATTAGTTAACTCGGTCATCCACGTCATCCCAAGTGACATCAGACACCCCCAGCCAACAGTTGGTGGGTTCATCAGACACAACCCTTAGTTGGCATGGCCTGGGAGCAGGCCCTGTGCCCTCACCTGTCCTCAACCTGGCTTTGGCCTTTTTTGTTCCCTCACCGCAAGAAGTACTACATGCTGTGGGCTCAGCTTCACTTTTCAGCGAGGAAGAGCTACTAGAGGACAGTCAGCAGCTACTGCCCAGCCAAGATCTGGAGGAGACATCTGCCACTTCCTCAGCTAGGTAGGCAAGTAGTGATGAGGAGAGTGGCGCGGGAGCTTGTGTTGCGAGTGGTCAGACTCCTGACTCAGAGACCATTGATGAGGACATCAGTGATGTGCAGACACTACTTGATGATGATGAAGCCGATCGCACTTGGGAGCCGGGCTTTGTCATAATCAGGAGAAGAGTGTGGAATTTTGCACATGAGCCAGCAAGTCGCTAGTGTGGCCGGAAGTCAGCAGGGTGGCAGCAGTGGGAGGTCGGGAGCCAAACGGGCATGAGGTAGAATACACGCTTTGCAGTAGCCTACCTGCCCGTAAAGGAGTGGTGCACGGGTTCACAGAGGCAGCGGCGGTAACTGTCAACCGTTGAGTAGTGTTGGGGGGAAAAAAATCAGGTACTCGGTGGTGTGGTAGTTTTTTGTGAAGCCGCCAGAGGAGGTCAACATGGCCATATGTAGAATATGTGGGCAGAAGGTGAAGTGTAGGCAGGGTGCAAATGTTGGCACCATAAAGTGTCACCATAAAGTGGCCTGTGAGAACCGTGGCTTTGATGGGGTGGTCCAGCCTGCCGCACCATCACCCAGTGGCACGCACCCAGTTTCAGCCAGTCAAGGCTCCACCACCTTAGCCAAAGGGAGCTGTCTGTCAATCCCATCTTCTGCTGGTCCAGATGCTCCTACTTCTATTCAGTCATTCTGTCAGCAATCAATCACCAAAGCGATTGCCAAGAGACAGCAGTATGTGTGCACGCATCCAACGGCGCAGAAGCTGAATGTGCTCCTGTCCAAGTTGCTGGAGCTGCAGTCCCTCCCTTTCCAAGTGGTGGACTCTGCACCTTTCAGAGAACTGATGGCTTGTGCCGACCTGAGGTGGAAAGTCCCAAGCCGTCATTTCTTTGCGAAAAAGGCAGGACCAGCCCTGCACACACATGTAGAACAGAAGGTGGGCCAGCCCTTGAGCCTGTCTGTGTCTGCCAAAGTGCACGGCAGTGCCGACGTGTGGAGCTGTAACTACGGTCAGGGACAATATATGTCCTTTACGGCCCACTGGGTGAATGTGGTTCCTGCACAGCCACACCAGTAACTGCCTCCTCATCCTCCACCATGTCCTCAGCCTCCACTGGAGGGACAAGTCACAGTGCCCCTCCAGCATACCCCATGTGCAGGGCTCGGCAGTGTCATGCTGTTCTGCACCTGGTTTGCCATGGCGAACAGATTCACACAGGGTAAGAACTGCTCCATGTGATGCATCAAGAAATCGAATCCTGGCTTTCTCCACAACAACTGAAAATCAGAACCATGCTAACCGACAACGGGAAGAACATGGTGTCGGTGCTGCGTCAAGAAAGGCTCAGCCATGCGCCCTGCAAGGCACACATGTTCAATCTGGTTGTCAAGCGGTTCCTGAAGTCTTCCACCCATCTTCAATACATCCTAAAAATGGCCAGGGAACTTTGCATACACTTCAGCCACTCGTACAAAGCAAAACACACCCTCCTTGAGCTGCAGCGGCAGAACGGCATCCCACAAAATAGGCCGATATGCGACGTTTCCACCCTTTGTAATTCCACCCTCCATATGTTGGTCAGTCTATACGAAAAGAGAAAGGCCATCAAGGATTTCTTGATGATGCAAGCGGATAGGATTACTCCACTGTGTAACTTTGATGTCAGCCAGTGGCAGCTCATTCGTGACACCTGGGTTTGCTCAGGCTCTTTGAGGAGGCCACCTTATTTGTCAGTCGCCAGGACTACGGAACTAACAATGTCATTCCACTGCTTCATGTCCTGGAACAGATGCTGGTAACAACGGCTGGTCAGGGGACAGGAGACGTGGCGCCTCGTTCTCAAGGCCATATGAGCCCTGTGGGGGCTGAACTTGAAAAGGAGGAGGAGGGGTAGGAGGACATTGGAGCACAGGCAACATGTAGCCAAATGGGTGTTTTTTCTACTTAGCTGACAGGACTTGAGTAGCAGGAGCAGCCAGAGGAGCTACAGGGCGATAACACAAAGGGACCTGGACACCCCGTGGCAGTATGCAGTGGAGATGGAGGCAGGGAGTCCCTCCAAGTCACTTGCACAAATGGCCCGATGCATGCTCAATTGCTTGCGTAGTTACAGCTGAATTGTCACCATTCGGCAGAAGGATGACTTATGGCTCTCCACCTTGTTGGAACCTCGCTACCGGTCCTGAATGGGGGCCTTTTTTACAAGTAAACAAAACTACTACAGAGAAATCCTATGTAGTCAGTTGGCCGCTGCCTATCTGCGCCATCGTCCATCTTCTCGCAGGTCTGACCGGGAAAGGGGCTTCTGCGCTCACGTTCCTCTGCTATGGCTGCTGGAGAAGGGTGGGGTGGCAGGAGCAGTACCAGCTCCATCAGCAGCAGCCGGAGTGTATAGTCGCTGATGAGTAGCTTTCTTCACCCGCGTACTGAAGAAACTACTCAGCAGCAGCAGCAGCAGCTAGACTTAGAGCAGAACATGAACCAGCAGGTGGTGGCATACTTGGACAGCACCCTGCCACCCCACATTGAATATCCGCTGGACTAATGGGCAGTCAAACTGGATTTGTGGATTTGAAAAGCTGTCCTGCCCGGCCAGTAGTGTGGCATCAGAGCGGGTGTTTAGTGCGGTGGGGGCCATGGTTACCCCAAGGAACTCGCCTGTCCATCCAAAATGTGGAGAGACTGACCTTTGTCAAGTTGAATCAGGCGTGGATCAGCCAGGATATCCAACCACCAATTCCTGATGCATCAGACTAGATAATCCATGATGCCACACCAACACTGTGACAAAAGAGACCGGTTTCTTCTGCCTACCTGCCTCAGCTACTAATTTGATGCTGCAACCCGTCTGATGCCACACATCTGATGCCAAGTGCTCCTTATTTCACCCACCTTCGTCAGCTGCTAGTGGTATTGCCGCCCCTCTCTGTTACGGGGTCACTTTATGGTCTCCTGCTGCAGCTGCTGCTGCCACCTCCAAACTATGTCACCTTGCCACTCTGTGGTCTCTTCATGCTGCTGCCATTTCCACACTATGCCACCTTGCCACTCTGTGGCCTACTCATGCTGCTGCCACCACCAGACTCGGTCATTGTGCCACTCTGTGGCCTAATAGTGCTGCTGTCACCTCCAGACTCTGTTGTTGTGCCACTCTGTGGCTTTCTCCTGATGCCGCCACCTCCAGACTCGGTCATTGTGCCGCTCGGTGGCCTCCTCATACTGCTACTAACTCCATACTCTGTCATTGAGCCACTCTGTGGTCTCTTCATGCTGCTTCCAGCTCACCTCTTCTGATCTGTCAGAAGGAAGGAAAAATGAGCCGCACAACGGATCCTGTCTGTGTAGCAGCTGTAAGGCCTGTATGGTCCCATCAGAATTGGCTTATGATAGCCAAAAGCAGGAGTGGGTACAAAACACAGAAGACATGTAAATATTCCATTCACATGTCATCTCTGTTTTACATCCACTTCTGTTTTTTTTGGGGGCATTAGCAATATTGATGGATTATTGAGCAAATGCTCACCGAAGGTGAATGCTCCACAGACAGAATCCGTTTTTTTTATGGTTATTGTTCTGATGGATCGGATGGAAGGGAAAATGAATCAGCGACGTCAACACAAACTTTTAGCTGACACCCTCTGCACTCTGTCCAGTGGAGCTCTACTTGTATACGCGTATAATAGAAGAGGGGTGTAGATATCTATGTGAATCCAGCTGACGACAGTGTAAAAGGAGTGTGCTTCTTCTTGATGCTAACATCGACCTGTAAGGCTGAGTTCATACTTGAGTTATTTGGTAAGTTTTGGCCCTGTGACTGCCCTAATAAGTGAAGTGTGCAGTGATTCTAAGAGCGATGTCTGTCATCTGCATGTCATACGGACTCACATTATTATTTCACTACCAAAGCAGACTCTCTATGCGTGTTACTACAAGCCACAGTGTTCTACACCACTACACCACTATAAAGGCCCTTAGCAGCCAGGAAATAGACTTTAATGTAATTCACTGCCACTTTATTCAGATCGAAACAAAATTTTCCCGAAACCGGGTTATGGACGGTGTTAAACTGAGGGGTAAGGTCATGTGATATTTTTATAGAGCCAGTCGATACGGACGTGGCGATACCTAATATGTCTACGGTTTTACTTTTTTTTCACAATTATTTTTTTTAACTTTATTTTGGGGAAAAGGACACTTTATTTTTACTCGAAACTTTACTTTTTTTGTAAAACTTAATTTTTTAAACTTATTTTTTAACTTTATATTTTGTCCCACTCTGTGACTTCAACTTTTGGGGGTCTGATCCCCTTTACAATGCGTTACAATACTTCTGTATTGTAATGCATTGGCTGTAAGTGTATTACACACTATCATACACTTACAGCTTCCTTCCTGTGAGATTAAGGGGGTTGAATCTCACAGGCTGTCAGGGAAGGCAGCCACAATGCCTTAGGAAGGCATTGAGCTGCCTTCTCTGCCATCGGGTCCCTGTCACAGCAGCGCGTGTACCTGATGGCCATCCCGCATGATCCTGCAAGTGCCACGGTCAATGCTGACTGCGGCAGTGCAAGGGTTAATGCACCGGAATCAGTGTTTTCACTGATGCCCGCGCATACAGCTCCTGCACGCGCCCGATCAGCATGACGTACATGTAGGTCACTGGTATTTAAGTCCTGGCCAGATATCACGTACATGTACGCCATGGGTCTTTAACCCCAAAGGGACACAGCCTTATTTCACCTTAAGGACCAGGCCATTTTTTGCAAATCTGACCAGTGTCACTTTAAGTGGTGATAACTTATTTATAAAAAAATTAATAAAAAATTACCCAAAATTTGTAAAAAAATAGCAAATATCCAAGTTTCAATTTCTTTACTTTCATAATACATAGTAATACCTACAAAAATTGGTATTACTTTACATTCACCATATGTCTACTTCATGTTTGGAGAAATTTGGGAATGATATTTTATTTTTGGGGGATGTTACAAGGCTTAGAAGTTTAGAAGAAAGTCTTGAAATTTTTCAGAAATTTTCAAAAACCCACTTTTTAGGGACCAGTTCAGGTCTGAAGTCACTTTGTGAGTGTCATGGTCTTACCTTCTCACTGTTCTCCTTCGTTTGACATGTGCTGGCGGCCATCTTGGTTTCTGGGTTTCTTGTAGCCTCCCACCCTGCGGCTCCTCCTTCCCACTGGGAGGAGCTGGATGCCTAGCTCATATATATAGAAGGTCTGTGGCTTCAGTTCCTTGCTTGGTCCTCCTGTGTGCACATGCTTCAAAGACTGCTGCTGCTTCTGGTTCCTGATCCTGGCCTCGTCTGACTACCCCGTTGGTTCCCGATCCTGGCCTCGTCTGACTACCCTGTTGGTTCCCGATCCTGGCTTCGTCTGACTACCCCGTTGGTTCCTGATCCTGGCTACGTCTGACTACCCTCCTGGTTCCTGACCTCCGTCTACGCAAGACCCTGCTTCGGTTTAGCCATCCGTTTGGACTTTAGCTACGGCTTGATTTTCAATAAAGCCTTCTTATTCCACCTATCTCTGTTGTACGTCTGGTTCATGGTTCCATGACATTAGGACCAAGCCATGAATTCTGACGGTACAGGGCCATCCTCGCTACCTACGCTGGTTGCCAGACTTGATCAGCAGGATCACCTGTTGGGTCGGTTCGCTGTGGCGTTACAAACCCTGCTTGAACGCACGGCTCATTTAGCTTCCGTTGCCGATGGGTCGGTTGTCGCTCCTGGGCCCGCTCCTACTGCCGCTCCGGTTGTTGCGCCAGAGTCTACCCCGACACCTGTTGCTGCACCTGCGGTGTTTCGGGGTATGACCGGTTCTGCCCCCCTTCCACAGCGCTTTGGGGGAGAGCCAACTCAGTGCCGAGGTTTCCTTAACCAGGTGGCCATTTATTTCGAGTTGCTGCCACATGCCTTTCCTACTGAGAGATCAAAGGTGGGCTTCTTGATCTCGCTGCTCTCGGACAAGGCCTTGGCCTGGACCAGCCCTTTATGGGAGAACAACAATCCGGTGGTTGCCGAGTTTTCCGGTTTTGTTGCTTCTCTTCGGAAGGTATTCGATGTGCCGGCTCGTGCTGCCTCTGCTGCGAAGCTCCTTATGTCCATCAGACAGGGTTCACGATCCGTAGCTGAATACGCCATTGAGTTTCGTACCCTGGCAGCAGAGGTGGGCTGGAATAATGAGGCTCTGGTCGCTGCTTTCTCTCATGGTCTCTCGGAAGCCTTGAAGGATGAGATTGCAGCCAAGGACCTACCAGTGGAGCTCGAGTCCCTTATTTCTTTCCTGATTTTGATTGACACCAGACTCAGGGAGAGACCTTCCTTTAAGGAGAGCCTGCGGAGGCCTTCTAACAGATTGGCGCCTACGTTTGCTGTCCCACCCGTGCCTCCCTCTCCTCCCACGCCTCCTGGGGATGACTGGTCTGGGGGTCAACCCATGCAGCTGGGGGTTGCTCGCCTGTCCGAGGGGGAGAGGGTACTCCGGAGACGCGAGGGCCGATGCATGTACTGTGGTCTCAGTGGGCATTTTCGGTTGGCATGTCCGAACCGTCCGGGAAACGCTCGCACCTGAGATCCTGTCGGGGGCAGATCTTGGGTGGAGTCTCCTCGTCCCCGGTTTCCCGTGTTGACAAACCACTGATTACTGTTGTCCTCTCCTGGGTCGGGGGCTCGGTGACGACCCAGGCGTTGGTGGACTCTGGTGCTGGTGGCTTGTTCATTGATAGTGTGTTCGCCGCCGCCAATTCCATTCCTCTGCAGCCTCGAGGTTCCCCACTGGCTCTTGAGGCGATAGACGGCAGACCCCTTCTGCCGCCACACGTGACTCAGGAGACCCTTCCAGTGGGGATGGCCATTGGTGCCGTTCACAGAGAGTCGGTCTGTCTCCAGGTTATTTCGTCTCCACACTACTCGGTGGTCTTGGGGTACCCCTGGCTCCAGAAGCATAATCCGACTTTCGATTGGAGATCGGCCGAGATCCTCTCGTGGTCACCGCAGTGTGGGGCTAGTTGCATCCATGGGCCTGTCAAGTTGCTGTGTACTTCCTCGGACTCTCTGTTGCCTCCTGAATACGAGGAGTACCGGGATGTATTCGATAAGGTGCGTGCGGTTGCCCTACCTCCGCACCGCCCATACGATTGTGCCATAGAGTTACAATCTGGTGCCGTTCCTCCTCGTGGCAAAGTCTATCCACTGTCGGTAGCGGAGAATGAGGCCATGGAGGAGTACGTGAGGGAGGCGCTTTCACGCGGACACATTCGCAAATCCTCGTCCCCGGCAGGGGCTGGATTTTTCTTTGTGAAAAAGAAGGGCGGTGAGTTGAGGCCTTGCATCGACTACAGGGGTCTCAATCGCATCACGATCAAGAACGCTTACCCGATACCCTTGATTTCCGAGCTGTTCGATCGCCTCAAAGGGGCCACGGTCTTTACCAAACTCGACCTGAGGGCGGCATATAACCTGGTAAGGATCAAGGCGGGCGATGAGTGGAAGACCGCGTTTAACACCAGGACCGGTCATTATGAATCCTTGGTTATGCCCTTTGGGTTGTGCAATGCGCCCGCAGTCTTCCAGGAATTCATCAACGATGTTTTCCGTGACCTGTTGCAGCAGTGTGTGGTGGTCTATTTGGATGACATCTTGGTATATTCTGCATCCATGGAGGCCCACATTCTGGATGTCAGACGAGTGTTGCAACGCTTACGAGAGAACAAGCTGTTCGGTAAGCTTGAGAAATGCGAATTTCACCGATCCCAGGTAACCTTCTTAGGTTACATCATTTCCGCTGAGGGGTTCTCCATGGATCCTGAGAAGGTTTCGGCTGTCTTACAGTGGCCCCAGCCCAGTGGGCTTCGTGCCCTGCAGCGCTTTTTGGGCTTCGCCAATTATTATCGGAAGTTCATCAGGGACTTTTCCATGCTAGCCAAGCCTCTCACGGATCTGACCAGGAAGGGCAGTAATCCTCAGGTCTGGCCGCTCGAGGCCATCCGAGCTTTTGAGGCTCTAAAGTCCGCCTTTGTGTCGGCTCCGATTCTGTCGCATCCCAACCCTGGGTTGCCTTTTGTCCTCGAGGTGGACGCGTCTGAGACGGGAGTAGGCGCCCTCCTGTCTCAGCGTAGAACACCAGAGGGTCCTCTGCTTCCTTGTGGGTTTTACTCCCGGAAACTGTCTTCCGCGGAGTGCAACTATCAGATTGGTGACAGGGAGTTATTGGCCATCGTGCAGGCCCTTAAAGAATGGAGGCACTTGCTCGAGGGCTCGGTGGTCCCGGTTCTCATCCTGACGGACCACAAGAATCTGACCTACCTCTCTGAGGCCAAGAGATTGACACCACGTCAGGCCAGATGGGCTCTGTTCTTGTCACGTTTTAATTACGTGGTCTCCTACCTACCCGGCTCCAAGAACATCAGAGCGGATGCCTTATCACGGCAGTACTCCGAGCTGTCCGGGGAGGAGTCGATTCCGACTACGGTCATACCCCCGAATCAGATCCTGGCTGCTATTCGCACCAGCCTGACCTCTCCTCTGGGTGAGCAGATTTTGGCGGCTCAATCTGGTGCTCCCTCTGGGAGACCCAACGGCAGATGTTTTGTGCCTGAGGAGTTGCGCACTCGGTTGTTGCGAACCTACCATAACTCCAAGGCCGCGGGGCACCCTGGAAAGAATCAGCTGTCCTGGGCGGTTTCACGTCTGTTCTGGTGGCCTTCTCTACGTTCCGACATCGCCGCATATGTAGCGGCATGCTCCGTTTGTGCCCAGAGTAAGTCCCCTCGGCACCTTCCGTTGGGCCTTTTGCAACCCATAGCCACCGGGGAGCGTCCATGGTCACACCTGGGGATGGATTTCATTGTGGACCTTCCTGCATCCCGAGGCCATACGGTCATTCTCATGATTGTGGATCGGTTTTCCAAAATGTGCCACTGTGTTCCTCTCAAGAAGTTACCCTCTGCACAAGAGTTGGCCTCGATTTTTGCCAGGGAGGTCTTCCGGTTGCACGGTTTGCCCAAGGAGATTGTGTCGGATCGGGGGAGTCAGTTTGTGTCCAGGTTCTGGCGCGCCTTTTGCTCCCAGTTGGGGATTCATCTCTCTTTCTCCTCGGCCTACCACCCTCAGTCCAATGGGGCCGCAGAACGATCCAATCAGGCCTTGGAGCAATTCCTTCGTTGCTATGTCTCCGATCACCAAGACAATTGGGTTGACCTCCTGCCTTGGGCTGAGTTTGCCAGGAACACGGCGGTGAACTCTTCCTCTGGGACGTCTCCCTTCATGGCCAATTATGGGTTCCAACCTGCCGTGTTACCGGAGGTATTCTCTCCCCAGGATACTCCGGCTGTGGAGGATCACCTTTCCGTCCTACGTACTTCTTGGGTACAGATCCAGAGGTCCCTTGAGGTCTCTGCGCAACGCCAGAGACTCCAGGCTAATCGCAGACGAGCGCCCGCTCCTTCCTACCAGGTCGGAGACCGTGTATGGTTGTCCACCCGCAACCTCAACCTTCGAGTGCCCACTCCCAAGCTGGCGCCTCGCTTTGTTGGTCCCTTCCGAGTGCTTCACAGGGTAAACCCGGTAGCCTATGCCCTTGCGCTTCCTCCTGGCATGCGGATCTCCAACGTGTTTCATGTCTCCCTGTTGAAGCCATTGGTGTGTAATCGTTTCACTTCCTCGGTTCCTCGGCCCCGTCCGGTCCAAGTGGGCAATCGTGAGGAATATGAGGTGAGCAATATCCTGGACTCACGCCTGGTCCGCGGTCGGTTGCAGTTTTTGGTCCATTGGCGTGGTTATGGTCCAGAGGAGCGTTCCTGGGTTCCCTCCACAGATGTCCATGCTCCTGCGTTGCTCCGAGCCTTCCACGCACGCTTCCCTCTGAAACCGTTCCTTACTCCGCGGAGGAGGGGCCCTTGAGGGGGAGGTACTGTCATGGTCTTACCTTCTCACTGTTCTCCTTCGTTTGACATGTGCTGGCGGCCATCTTGGTTTCTGGGTTTCTTGTAGCCTCCCACCCTGCGGCTCCTCCTTCCCACTGGGAGGAGCTGGATGCCTAGCTCATATATATAGAAGGTCTGTGGCTTCAGTTCCTTGCTTGGTCCTCCTGTGTGCACATGCTTCAAAGACTGCTGCTGCTTCTGGTTCCTGATCCTGGCCTCGTCTGACTACCCCGTTGGTTCCCGATCCTGGCCTCGTCTGACTACCCTGTTGGTTCCCGATCCTGGCTTCGTCTGACTACCCCGTTGGTTCCTGATCCTGGCTACGTCTGACTACCCTCCTGGTTCCTGACCTCCGTCTACGCAAGACCCTGCTTCGGTTTAGCCATCCGTTTGGACTTTAGCTACGGCTTGATTTTCAATAAAGCCTTCTTATTCCACCTATCTCTGTTGTACGTCTGGTTCATGGTTCCATGACAGTGAGGCACACATAATAGAAACCACCCAAAAATGACCCTATTCTAGAAACTAAACCCCTCAAGGTATTCAAAACTGATTTTACAAACATCGTTAACCCCTTAGGTGTTCCACAAGAGTTAGAGCAATTAACATGGGGATAGGCGCTAAAACAAAATAATAATGTCTTTATTAATTGTCTGATTAAGAAATAAGGGGTATCAACCGTCAGTATAATGTGCAAAACTGACTTTAACAATTGTGAAAACACTGATACATACCAAATAGCACCACCATCTGGATTGCCAGTGTAGTCTCACAAGCTACTAGCATAAGGGGCTCATTCAACCACAGGGTTCAAGATGTGTATCCCAGGGTGAAAGGTATCAAGGGGATGTATTGGTATGGGAATTTCACCAAACACCACTCCAAAACAGTGAGAGCCAGCGCGCAGACTCTCACTGCACTAATAATCACAGGTGCTGGACTATGGCAGAGCAATAGCATTCACTCCAGGTGGATTAAAGGAGCAATGGTTGCCCTGACATGTCCCTTATTTGCAACAGCTCAACGCTGCGTTTCCATGCATTGGGAATGCATTTCATCAGGAGCTATGTGCACCAGGTTAATACTAGAGCCCAGAGCCTCAGTGTTGTTTTAATAACCGAGGTAATGGACAAACAAACAGTCAGTGATAGAGATCCCTGCCTAGCACCGTTTTCCTCTAGTGTGAGGTACGGAGCTTTACAAACAGTCACTATCCTGCCTGAGCTAGCAACCTCTAGGCTGAGGTGCTGCGTGCTAGTGTGCATGTAATCCGGCACTGTGATGGCCATCACAGTGCCGGATTACATGCACACTAGCACGCAGCACCTCAGCCTAGAGGTTGCTAGCTCAGGCAGGATAGTGACTGTTTGTAAAGCTCCGTACCTCACACTAGAGGAAAACGGTGCTAGGCAGGGATCTCTATCACTGACTGTTTGTTTGTCCATTACCTCGGTTATTAAAACAACACTGAGGCTCTGGGCTCTAGTATTAACCTGGTGCACATAGCTCCTGATGAAATGCATTCCCAATGCATGGAAACGCAGCGTTGAGCTGTTGCAAATAAGGGACATGTCAGGGCAACCATTGCTCCTTTAATCCACCTGGAGTGAATGCTATTGCTCTGCCATAGTCCAGCACCTGTGAATATTAGTGCAGTGAGAGTCTGCGCGCTGGCTCTCACTGTTTTGGAGTGGTGTTTGGTGAAATTCCCATACCAATACATCCCCTTGATACCTTTCACCCTGGGATACACATCTTGAACCCTGTGGTTGAATGAGCCCCTTATGCTAGTAGCTTGTGAGACTACACTGGCAATCCAGATGGTGGTGCTATTTGGTATGTATCAGTGTTTTCACAATTGTTAAAGTCAGTTTTGCACATTATACTGACGGTTGATACCCCTTATTTCTTAATCAGACAATTAATAAAGACATTATTATTTTGTTTTAGCGCCTATCCCCATGTTAATTGCTCTATTGTATTTATAGGCGTATATTCAATATATCATTTCAATTTATTCCGTTCCACAAGAGTTAATAGCAAATGGTGATAACATTTCAGAATTTAGATTTTTGGGCAAAGTATCCAATTTAATCCATTTTTTCCAGTAACAAAGCAAGCGTTAACAGCTAAACAAAATGCTATATTTATTGCCCTGATTCTGTAGTTTGCAGAAACACCCCATATGTGGCAGTAAACTACTGTACGGGCATACAGTAGGGGGTAGAGGGAAAGGTGCGCCGTATGGTTTTTGGAAGCCAGATTTTGCTGGACTGTTTTTTTTTTTTTTACACCATGTCCCATTTGAAGCCCCCCTGATGCACCCCTAGAGTAGAAACTCCATCAAAATGACCTCATCTAAGAAACTACACCCCTCAAGGTATTCAAAACTGATTTTACAAACTTTGTTAACCCTTTAGGTGTTGCACAAGATTTAATATAAAATAGAGATACAATTTCAAAATTTCACTTTTTGGGCAGATTTTCCATTTTAATATTTTTTTTCCAGTTACAAAGCAAGGGTTAACAGCCAAACAAAACTCATTATTTATGGCCCTATTTCTTTAGTTTACAGAAACACCCCATATGTGGTCATAAACTGCTGTACGGGCACACGGCAGGGCGCAGAAGGAAAGGAATGCCATACGGTTTTTGGAAGGCAGATTTTGCTGGACTGTTATTTTTTTTATACCATGTCGCATTTGAAGCCCCCCTAGAGTAGAAACTCCAAAAATGTGACCCCATTTTAGAAACTACGGGATAGGGTGGAAGTTTTGTTGGTACTAGTTTAGGGTACATATGATTTTTGGTTGCTCTATATTACACTTTTTGTGAGGCAAGGTAACAAGAAATAGCTGTTTTGGCACCGTTTTTATTTTTTGTTATTTTCAACATTCATCTGACAGGTTAGATCATGTAATATTTTTATAGAGCAGGTTGTCACGGACGCAACGATACCTAATATGTATACAATTTTTTTACTTTTGTAAGTTTTACACAATGATTTCTTTTTTTAAACAAAAAGAAAAATCATGTTTTAGTGTCTCCATAGTTTGAGAGACAGTTTTTTGTGGGATGAGATGAAGGTTTGATTGGCACTATTTTGGAGTGCATATGACTTTTTGATCGCTTACTATTACACTTTTTGTGAAGTAAAATGACAAAAAATTGCTTTTTTTACACCGTTTTTATTTTTATTTTTTACGGTGGTCACCTGAGGGGTTAGGTCATGTGATATTTTTATATTGCCGGTCGATAGAGACGTGACGATACCTAATATGAATACTTTTTTTTATTTATGTAAGTTTTACACAATGATTTCATTTTTGAAACCAAAAAAATCATGTTTTAGTGCTTCCATAGTCTAAGAGCCATAGTTTTTTCAGTTTTTGGGCGATTATCTCGGGTAGGGTATGATTTTTGCGGGATGAGATGACGGTTTGATTGGTACTATTTTGGCGTACATGCGACTTTTTTGATCACTTTTATTACCTTTTTTGGGAAGTAAGGTGGGTAAAATGTCAATTTCCTCATAGTTTTTATTTTTTATTTTTATGGCGTTCACCGTGCGGGGAAAGTTACATGACCATTTTATATATCTGGTCGTTACGGACGCGGCGATACCTAATATGTGTAGTGTATTTTATTTTTAATTCAGTGTTAAGTGTTTTTTTAACTTTACTTTTTTAACTCAGTTGTGGCCACAACTGAGCAGACGGTTAAGGGTAAGGAGGGGGGCGGTATGGAAAGGGTTAAACGGCTGACATCGCATCACAGATGTCAGCCGTTTATACCAGAGTGTCATCAATGTTCTGACACTCTGATATAACCACTGGCCACCAATGAATATTCAAGAGGAGGCGGGCGGGGGATTGCGATCCCGCCTGCCGCAACGCCCGCAACCCCCCCCCCTGCACCTCCCGCCGCCATAAAATCACTCAGGGGTGCAGGGGGGGGGGGTGAAAATCTATATTTTGGGCATTATAAAAGTTTCTGATCCCCAGTCAGGGACCGCGCGGATCAGAAACTGCAAAAAGCGCAGCAAACCGCAGGTCTGAATTGACCCGCGCATTTAGTCGAGGTGCCTGCTCAATGATTTGAGCAGGCACCTTGTTCCGACCACCGCCCGCCGGGCGGCAGTGATCGGAACAACACATGATGTACCGGTACGTCATGTGTCCTTAAGTACCAGGACAACATGACGTACCGGTACGTCATGTGTCCTGAAGAGGTTAAGGGGTTAAACATAAGCATAGCCTTAACAAATAGGCTTAAACAAACAAACCCTGCTCAACTAAGAAAGTACCTAATACAACAAGATAGCCCATAACTATATGTGGGACCAGCTACCCGGCCCACAGGTACAAATGGAAAGTATTGGGTGACACATGCAATACCTTCTGTAGTTCAGCAGTCAGCTTCTCCAGGTATGGCCACACTGCTCAGCTCTACACTGAGCTTTAAATTAGGCGCTAACGAACCATGTGACCCACAGCTGTGGGTTATGGAAGGCCAGGACCGAAGCCCGGGAGGAGTTAGCGTCCCACTGCCAACCTCACTCACAACAGTATAAGCAGGTCCCAGTACTTATTTTACAATCTGTCTATGCTAAGCTATGGCTAACATAGACAAAACAGGCTATCAACCTTGCTTATCCTGTGTCTGGGTTAACCTTTCGGTTCCCAGAGACATACCCAAGGCTTACCACACACAGTTTAACTGTTTCAATGGCAGATATCAGTTCTCCCAAACGATACCCTTCTCACAGTATGTAAAATATATCCAATCTATCGAACATCACAACTAGTCTGTTGCTACCTTTATCTCACGTACACCTAAAACTTTGCATTTAAAAATAATTTAAGAGTAAACAGTAACTAAAAAACAAACACTCTTGTGTATTCACTGGCATATCTTCAATAGAGGCAGAGCACATCACTGCTATAGGGCCCGGGTAGGGGAGCCTTGCACTAAACTCCTGTTCTCAACATAAAAACACAGATTTTTATACAGTCGCCTATAGGAAAAACTTAGTACAAAGAGATTATTATAGCCTCTATTGTAGTCAATGGTAACTGTATAAATTCCTATGCACTGCACTCCCCTTAGTGGTGGTTGCAGGCAGCCAGCTTTGTAATATTATCTGAATGGAAGCAGGAGACATAGATCTGTATGGGGGGAGATTTATCAATTTATTTTTGCCAGTAAAAGCATTGAGAAATATGATGTTCAGAAAGAGTGCTATATTTATGAAGCACCTCTTCCACTTTTTCTGAAATAGAAGTCAAATACAGGTTGACTTTTTTTTTAAATACAAAAATTATTTTATTTATTTAAACAAAAAATTGTAAATTCATAAAAAATCTGGGGCATTATGCTTTGTATTCTGCATTGCTTGGGAGTGACTGACACATGTGCATTGGGAAACTGGGGGTGGGGCAGGGGAGACCATAATACATTTTGTTTTGGGGTTGTATGAGATGTGTGTACACCTCTGTGTACTATATATAATTGCGAATTTGCTCTAATTCTGCATTAACCATTTCACCAGGCATCCAGGGTAATACCTGTAGCAGGTACAGTGAAAATAGTTCCACTAAAGAAGCCCTAAGACATTTCTGCGTGAGTAACATGAGTAACATAAATGGTAAATGATAAATGGAGAACCCTGTTACAGGCATAGGGGGCCTAGAGCTTCAATTAACAACACTTAAGGCATCAACTACAACAATGCCAATTGCTGTCATAGATTCAATCATTTTGTTGTGAACTGACCATGAGTTCTAGTAATACACATGACTATAGCATGAATCTGAGCAAAGATCAACATCCAAAGAATTATACTAACTAAAATAACTAAGTAAAATATATTGCAGTTCCACGTGCTGTGTATATGGTATTACAGAGATGCTACCAGAACTTATCGCCTCATTTTTGTTCCCATCAGTCTGCTCACGTGTCAAGATTAGGTCACAGGTCAAACCTAGAGGGGTAGACATATAAATTGTAAGTGGTTTGCAATGTTGCTACTGACAGAATAGAATGATGATTGACAGGCGGAGAGGGAAAATCATTACAGCAGATATACTTGGAAGTAGGAATAGAGACAAAATGAAGAGAGGTCTGGCCTTGCAGGCCAGGTGCTGGGGGCATTCCAACTGAAAAGGGGCAATGGTGTCAGCAAGGGTTGCCTCATTTTTGGAACATTTATTTGGATTTACTCCCTTAGGCTGCAAGCTGCCAGAAATCTCTTGGAAGATTTAGCGTAAAGATAGGAAACAGAATTTGACATAATATACAGTTTAGGAACAGAAGTGGATAGAGAAGGAGGATGAGGAGAAAACAACGCCACTTGCTATATCTGTACCGTAGACATAGTTTACTGTAAATCCTGCACTCCTGGTAAGGTTTAGTATATACTGATGCAGTGTCATACCGATCACTGTTCAGTCATGCAGGTCTGAGAAGAATATGGTTAAAGGGAACCTGTCACCTGCAAAACACATTTTAAACCGACATCATTACCTTACAGTAGCCCCCAGTGTGTTCCTAATCATGTTTTTCATTCCTCCACTGGTTGTATACTTAACACTGTTTTAATCTGTGTTTTCGCTATCCTCAGCTTGAAGTCAAGGGGGGCAGCTTGAGTCAGCTTGAAGTCAAGGGGGCAGCGGCGTCCTTGCTTCAAGTCAAGCTAAGCCCGCCCCTTACCCGTCCTCCCTTCACTGTGATTGACATCCTGCTGTGAGGCTGGGATCGTGCAAGTCTCGCGCACGGCTCCCGCAATCACACGGCCACTTTCCTCTCTCGCGAGACTTGCACGATCCCAGCCTCACAGCAGGATGTCAATCACAGTGAAGGGAGGACGGGTAAGGGGTGGGCTTAGCTTGACTTGAAGCAAGGACGCCGCTGCCCCCTTGGCTTCAAGCTGACTCAAGCTGCCCCCCTTGACTTCAAGCTGAGGATAGCGAAAACACAGATTAAAACAGCATTAAAGGGACACTGACAGGGCCAATAAGCATATTGAGGTATATATATGGCAGTACAGGTCTTATAATGGGTATTACAATCATATAAGTATCCCCCCTGTCCACATTATACATACAGTAAACTTTAAGTTTTATAACCTGCTCCAACGGTCTTCAATCTGCCCAAGGGGCGGCGTTTCACCTCTCTTGCGCCCAGCCAGCCTCCCCAACTGCCGCTTTGAAGCGCCGCCCAGCTCATGAATATTCAGTTTGCTGGGCGGCTTCTGCGGTCCCCGCTCTGAAGCGCTTCGCTTAACAGTGTCCGGCGCATGCGCCGGATCTTGTGAAGTCCGGTACAGTAAGCGCCGCCCAGCTCATCAATATTCACTTCGCTGGGCGGCGCTTACTGTCCCCGACTTCACAAGATCCGGCGCATGCGCAGGGCACTGTTCAGCGCAGCGCTTCAGAGCGGGGACCGCAGAAGCCGCCCAGCAAACTGAATATTCATGAGCTGGGCGGCGCTTCAAAGCGGCAGTTGGGGAGGCTGGCTGGGCGCAAGAGAGGTGAAACGCCGCCCCTTGGGCAGATTGAAGACCGTTGGAGCAGGTTATAAAACTTAAAGTTTACTGTATGTATAATGTGGACAGGGGGGATACTTATATGATTGTAATACCCATTATTATTATTATTATTATTTATTATTTAAGCGCCATTCATTCCATAGCGCTGTACATATGATAAGCGGTGCACATACATAACAGACAATTGTACTAATCATAAACAAGATGAGTTACAAACTGGTACAGAAGGAGAGAGGGCCCTGCCCGTGAGGGCTTACAATCTACATGGTATGGGAGAAGGACACAGTAGGTGCGGGTTGGGTTGGTCATGGCGGTATAGAGGCAGCAGGGTCATTGGTTGTAGGCTTGTCTGAAGAGGTGGGTTTTCAGGTTTCTTTTGTAGGATTCCACTGTAGGTGAGAGTCTGATGTGTTGGGGTAGCGAGTTCCAGAGTATGGGGGATGCACGGGAGAAATCTTGGAGTCGGTTGTGGGAAGAGGCGATAAGAGGAGAGGAGAGAAGGAGGTCTTGTGAGGATCGGAGAGTGCGTGTGGGGCTGTATCGGGAAAGTAGCTCAGAGATGTAGGGAGGGGACAGGTTATGGACGGCCTTGTATGTGTTTGTCAGTACTTTGAAGTGGATTCGTTGGGCAATGGGGAGCCAGTGAAGGGATTGGCAGAGGGGAGAGGCAGAGGAGTAATAAGGTGAGAGGTGGATTAGTCGGGCAGCGGAGTTGAGGATAGATTGGAGGGGTGCGAGGGTGCTAGATGGAAGGCCACAGAGGAGAATGTTGCAGTAGTCTAGGCGGGAGATAATGAGGGCATGTACGAGCATTTTCGCTGATTCAAAGTTAAGGAAAGCACGGATACGGGAGATGTTTTTGAGTTGGAGGCGGCAGGTGGTGGAAAGGGCTTGGATGTGCGGTCGGAAGGAAAGGGCAGAATCTAAGGTCACTCCAAGGCAGCGGGCTTTTTTGACTGGGGATAATGTGCAGCCATTGATCGTGATAGATAGGTTTGTTGGGGGGGTTGAACAAGATGGTGGAAAGATTATGAATTCTGTCTTATCCATGTTAAGTTTAAGAAAGCGAGAGGCGAAGAAGGATGAAATAGAAGATAGACATTGTGGGATTCTTGATAGTAAGGTGGTGATGTCTGGACCAGAAAGGTAGATTTGTGTGTCATCAGCATAGGAGTGATACTGAAAGCCATGGGACTCTATGAGCTGTCCCAGGCCAAAAGTGTAGATTGAGAAGAGCAGGGGTCCTAGGACAGAGCCTTGCGGGACACCAACAGAGAGGGCATGAGACGAGGAGGTGGTGCGGGAATGGGAGACGCTAAACGTCCGGTCTGTGAGGTATGATGTGATCCAGGAGAGAGCCAGGTCAGTGATGCCAAGAGATGAGAGAGTTTGCAACAGAAGGGTGTGGTCAACAGTGTCGAAGGCAGAGGACAGGTCAAGGAGAAGGAGGACAGAGTATTGTTTCTTGGTTTTGGCTGTCAGTAGGTCATTGGTGACTTTGGTAAGGGCAGTCTCGGTCGAGTGGTGGGTTCAGAAGCCGGATTGTAGGCGGTCAAAGAGGGAGCAAGAGGAGAGGTGGGAGGACAGTTCAGAATGGACATGTTGTTCAAGTAGCTTTGAGGCATACGGAAGAAGTGATATGGGGCGATAACTGGACAAGGAAGATGGGTCAAGTGAAGGCTTTTTGAGGATGGGTGTAATGGTAGCATGTTTAAAAGCAGAGGGGAAGACACCAGAGTTTAGTGATAGATTGAAGAGATGAGTTAGGGCTGGGATAAACACTGGGGTGAGGTTAGGGATGAGGTGGGATGGGATCGGGTCAAGTGCACAGGTGGTGAGATGTGATCTGGAGAGTAGAGTGGAGAGTTTTTCTTCTGTAATGGTGGAGAAGCGGGTTTTAGGGGGAGAGGACCGAGCAGATGTGTAGGGGGTCTGTGGGGACTGTGTAGTAAAGCTTTCTCTGATGTGGACTATCTTTTGTTTGAAATATTTGGCAAAGTCCTCAGCTGAGAAGAGAGGAGAGGGTGGGGGCGCTGGGAAGCGGAGAAGGGAGTTAAAAGTGCTAAAAAGTTGTTTAGGGCTGTGTGACAGGGAAGATATGAGAGATGAGAAGTAGGCCTGTTTTGCATCAGCGAGTGAGGATTTGAATATGAGAAGGGATTGCTTGTATGCAGTGAGATGATCTATAGAAGGGGATTTTTTCCATCGTCGCTCAGCAGCCCTGGAAGCTTGTCTGAGTTTCTTGGTCAGGTTGGTGTGCCAGGGTTGTCTGTTGATTTTCCGGATTTTGTTATGTGTGAGGGGGGCAACAGTGTCCAGAGCTGTACTTATTGTGGTGTTGTATAGGGTGGTAGCAGCTTCTGGGTCTTGGAGGCAACAGATGGTAGAGAGTGGGAGAAGAGAGTCAGAAAGCAAGCGAAGGTCGAGATGTTTAAGGTTCCTGCGGGGGTGTGCTGGTGTGTGGACCGGGGGGGCTACAGAAGAGACCAGTGAAGAGAAGGTGAGTAGGTTGTGGTCGGATAGGGGGAGAGGCGAGTTAGAAAGGTTAGATAGGGAGCAAAAGCGGGTAAAGATCAGATCCAGAGTGTGACCATCTCTGTGGGTGGGAGCTGAGGACCACTGTGATAGGCCGAAGGAGGAAGAGAGCGACAGGAGTTTAGAGGCGGCCGAGTGGCATGTGTCAATAGGGATGTTGAAGTCACCCATGATGATAGTGGGGATGTCGGCAGAAAGAAAGTGTAGTAGCCAGGTGTTGAAGTGGTCAAGAAAGATGGTTGCTGGGCCTGGAGGGCGGTAAATGACAGCTACTTGAAGGTTGGAGGGAGAGTAGATGCGAACAGAGTGTACTTCAAATGAGGTGAGCGTAATGGAGGGTGGCAGTGGAGTTGGGCTGTAGGAGCAGGTGTCTGATAGGAGAATACCAACTCCTCCACCATGTTTGCAGCCGGGGCGGGGGGTGTGAGTGAATTGAAATCCACTATAAGAGAGTGCAGCAGGGGAGGAGGTGTCTGAGGGTGTCAGCCATGTTTCTGTGAGACCCAGAAAGGAAAGGTTTTGAGAGATAAACAGTTCGTGAATGTACGACAGTTTGTTACGGACAGAGCGCGCGTTCCATAATGCTCCTGCAAGAGGAGCCAAAGGGGCAGGGGTCAGAGGAATGGTAATTAGGTTTAAGGGGTTGCAGGAATTTGTAGAAAGAGATTTGTAGTGGTACATGGAGGTGATGGTGGGGATTTGCTGAGGGGGTCCTGGATTTGGAGAGATATCACCAGCAGTAAGGAGAAGCAGAGAAAGTGTTAATAGGTGAGAATAAGAGAGGGCATGAGGTGTCTGTGTGTGTTTTGGAAGGAAGTGTTTTATGTTTGCAAACAGGTTTGTGCAAGCTATCAGATGAGAAGGTAAGATGGAAGAAGAGATGAATAGTTCCTTGCTGGGTGAATGGATGTGGGGGTATTTCAGGAGGTTGTGGAAAGGTAGGAGGAGTAAGAGGAAACATTTAAACATTGTTTGCATTGACTATGCCTAATTACCTGTGGTCCCCTTCTGGTCACATTCTGGTATAATTCAGACTGTGCACTTAAGGAGTTGCACTTGAGAGAGGTTGCATGTGGAAAGACCAAGGTCTGGAAGACCATGGATCTTAGATTTATACCACTCAGTGATCAATCAGGTGTGACCAAGAGGGGAGGGGGCTACATATGGACTAATCAAGGGAGGACCAGATACAGGGGTGAAGTAGTGTAAACAAATACTCAATAAATCCAGCAGGAAAAGAGACATTAATAGTTCAATGCGAACATACCAGGGTTTAGAAGGAGAGATGAGAGGGGGTGGACAATATCAGACTGGGAAAGCTGGGTGTAGCAGTAAGCTTCAATGCGAACATACCAGGGTTATACCATTATAAGACCTGTAGTGCCATATATATACCTCAATATGCTTATTGGCCCTGTCAGTGTCCCTTTAAGTATACAACTAGTGGAGGAATGAAAAACATGATTAGGAACACACTGGGGGCTACTGTAAGGTAATCATGTCGGTTTAAAATGTGTTTTGGAGGTGACAGGTTCCCTTTAATCTGTAAAGGGAAGAAAACGTCATGGTCACGCATAATATGCACTTGGTATGTCAAATATATAAATGACTTTCTGCTCTTCTAAAAATAGTATTTTACCATTCTGCAGTCGTTTTTAAAGCACTTACTGTACAAAATGGCTGAGCTTTCTTAGCTATCTTTTTTTTTTCTAGAAGATAACATCTATTAATCTTAGGATGTAACTAGCATTATCTTTTATTCCATCAGGAAGAGCCGGTCTCCAAGCACCAGTGGTGTCATTTATCAAGGGTAAAGGGGTGATCATTTTGTTGTACATCAATTCAAGTAACAAGTTGGTGTTTAAGTTTTAGATGCTTGTGTAGATGCCCAATCAATTAACCCATTTCTGAATCTGTTGTTAAAATTCTATGCTTTAGATTCATGTATGTTATGCAATATAGCAATCAATATTCTCTGTATTATGCAACCAAACAAGTCTTGGGATTAAAACAAGTCTGTCACCAAGAAATTCACTGATAAACCAGGCACAAAGCCTTGTAAGGCTAGCTCAGTTTTATATAACGATACCTTTCACTTAGTGACATGCAAGGGAAAGAGTACAAGGTGGGCCATTTATATGGATACACCTTAATAAAATGGGAATGGTTGGTTATATTAACTTCCTGTTTGTGGCACATTAGTGTGGGGGGGAACTTTTCAAGATGGGTGGTGACCATGGTGGCCATTTTGAAGTCGGCCATTTTGAATCCAACTTTTGTTTTTTCAATAGGAAGAGGGTCATGTGACACATCAAACTTATTGGGAATTTCACAATGAATACAATAGTGTGCTTGCTTATAAAATGTGTTCAATGTGCTGCCCATTGTGTTGGATTGTCACTGCAACCCTCTTCTTCCACTCTTCACACACTGATAGCAACACCGCAGGAGAAATGCTAGCACAGGCTTCCAGTATCCATAGTTTCAGGTGCTGCACATCTTGTATCTTCACAGCATATGCAGCACCTGAAACTACGGATACTGGAACCCTGTGCTAGCATTTCTCCTGCGGTTTTACTAGCACAGGCTTCCAGTATCCGTAGTTTCAGGTGCTGCACATCTAGTATCTTCATAGCATAGACAATTGCCTTCAGATGACCCCCAAGGATAAAAGTCTAAGGGGGTCAGATCGGGAGACCTTGGGGGCCATTTAACTGGCCCACGATGACCAATCCACTTTCCAGGAAACTGTACATCTAGGAATGCTCGGACCTGACACCCATAATGTGGTGGTGCACCATCTTGCTGGAAAAACTCAGGGAACGTGCCAGCTTCAGTGCATAAATAGGGAAACACATCATCATGTAGCAATTTCGCATATCCGATGGCCTTGAGGTTTCCATTGATGAAAAATGGCCCCACTATCTTTGTACCCCATATACCACACCATACCATCAATTTTTTGGTTCCAACAGTCTTGGAGGGATCTATCCAATGTGGGTTAGTGTCAGACCAATAGCGGTGGTTTTGTTTGTTAACTTCACCATTCACATAAAAGTTTGCCTCATCAGTGAACAAAATCTTCTGCGTAGACTGAGGGTCCTGTTCCAATTTTTGTTTTGCCCATTCTGCAAATTTAGTGCGCCGATCTGGGTCATCCTCATTGAGATGCTGCAGTAGCTGGAGATTGTAAGGGTGCCATTTGCGAGTAGCTAACATCCGCCGAAGGGATGTTCGACTAATGCCACTCTCCAGTGACATGCGGCGAGTGCTACACTGTGGGCTCTTGTTGAATGAAGCTAGGACAGCCACTGATGTTTCTTCATTAGTGACAGCTATCATGCGTCCACATTTTTGCAAATCCAACACTGAACCAGTTTCACGAAACTTAGCAAGGGAGATGGGTGGTCTCGTAGGCTGTCTTGCATTGAAATCTGCTGCAATGACCCGGTTACTGCGTTCACCAGACATCAACACAATTTCTATCCGCTCCGCACGTGTTAACCTCGGCGACATGTCAATGGCTGTAAACAAAGAGAAACTTGTAAATAACTCATGAAAGAATAAAGTCACGTTAAAACCAAGCACACCATTGTTTTTCTTGTGAAATTCCCAATAAGTTTGATGTGTCACATTACCCTCTTCCTATTGAAAAAACAAAAGTTGGATTCAAAATGGCCAACTTCAAAATGGCCGCCATGGTCACCACCCATCTTGAAAAGTCCCCCCCCCTCACATATACTAATGTGCCACAAACAGGAAGTTAATCTCACCAACCATTCCCATTTTATTAAGGTGTATCCATATAAATGGCCCACCCTTTACTTTTAATTCACATGCAAGTGAGTAGTTAAAGGGAACCTGTGATCAACTTTATGCTGCCCAAACTAACGGCAGAATAAAGTAGAGATAGGTGAATATATTTCAGCAGTCTGTCTTTTATAGGTTACTAGCAGAAGAACCCGGCTTTGCATGGGTATATTTCATCTATTTAATTTCATGTTTCCGTGTGTCGTAAAAAGATATCAACAGTATCTCCCATAACAGTGACCTCTACAGTACCAGCCCCTTTAACAATAACCTCCACGGTGCCTGCCCCTTTAACAGTGATCTCCACAGTGCCCGCCCCTTTAACAATGACCTCCACAGTAGCCGCACCTTTAACATTTACCTCCACAGTGCCCGCCCCTTTAACAATTGCAGTAAGCCGGATTGTGACTAATGCACACTGGCGCAAAATTAATAGTTTTTAGTTTGTGACGCCAATTGCAATGTGCGCAGGTTATAGTCTCAGGGCCCTTTCAGGTGTTATAGCTCACGTACCAGGTGAGGAATGCCAGAGGGGGATAATGTCTCTATGTAGTGTCAACGGTGTCTCCTACCTTGGTACGGCTGGACTCCTGGATCTTGGCTCACTTGCAATAAAATGAGTGTTGTTAATAGGAGTAATGGAGGAACTTGGTAGCAGTAAATGAGATCCAGACTTGAAGTATAATGCAACTTGTCTTTACTGGATGGCAACAGAAATCCATACGAGTTACAGCAGTAGTCTTTAGGTCCCAGCAGGTATAGGCAATGTATGGCAGGGATCAGTATCTCTTCTGCTTCTATACTATGTGCCTGGAGAATCTGGCAGGTAATTATCTTCTGCTCTGTCTGTCTTCTGCTTGTAATGGGCCTGACTAGCTGAGGAGGAATTTGGCTTCTCCTGGACTCTGGATAAGTACTCACAGCTTGGCTAACAGGGAATGCTTCTTCCTGGAGGCTGGAGGTGGCTGCTTTTCTTGTCAACCAGCTGAGGCTGATGGCTCAGGCTGGGAAGAGTGATCTTTGCCTCAGCCGAGGCTGGATCCTAGGTTGGGATCCCTGTTTCTGGGAGCTCCTACAAACACAGCCTTCCCCAAGCAGGGGGGCTGGAACACTAACTAGAACTTTCTTTCCTCCCCATGAGGCAGGAAGTGGGCATATTTGGTAGTAAGGGTCCTAGATGGGGATCCTTCTCATGCGGATCATGTGTGGCATGTAGATATATGGTCCGTTCCACTGCCTTCTGTGATTCTTCTGGGAATAAGAAATTTAGGATTGTGCATAACATCACATGTAACACAGAGGCAGTGGTATACCTTATTACATGCCCATGTAACTTGATTTATATTGGGATGACTACCAGGGCCCTTAAGGTCCGGGTGCTGGAACATATCAGCAAAATTCATGCAGCCTTCGAGGTACTTGAGAAAGATTGGGATACATTGCAAGCGATTCCACAACATTTCCGCATGTTTCATGGATCGGACCCGCGGGGCCTGAAAGTGAGGGGCATAGATAAAATTAGTTTGGGATCCAGAGGCGGGAATTTTAAACAAGCCCTGCTCCGTAGAAAAACTAGATGGATAGTTGTCTTGGACACTGTAGCCCCATACGGTCTCAATAAGTCCAACAGTTTCTCCTCCTTCCTATAAGAATAGCGCAAATTTTAAATTGCAGGGTATAGTTTGTTTTTTTAAAATATTTTTTATATTTAGTATTCTGTATTCTTTATTATAATATTATTGTTTCTTTCCTTCGAGATTATTATGTCACCTTCTATTTGGGATGTAGTGGTAATGGATCCAATCAGTGATGATGGGAAGAAGAGCCGTGACTGAATCAGAGACGACCCGAAATGGACAAAAATATGCCTATAGGAGAATGTACTATATCTAGGTTAATGTGCATAGATTGGATCCATCCCCTGCATTATTGTTGGGGACTTGTTATTTAGTCATCCTGTGATATTGAATCCCTTGGGGGTAGTCTCTGTATAGACAACATGCTATTATCATAGAATTGTTCAGCTAGGTGTTGGTCAATTTGTCTTTTATGGGTGATGGGCCGCGAGTGCCACAACCAATCCCATCAGTGGACAATTGGTGCGGGCCCTTCGAGTTACCTCCTTGTCCCTGATGGGATTGTTTCTGACACTTTCGCCCCACTTTCGATATTATATACATTTCGTAATATCAGAGTTGCGTCCAGTAATCTGATGGCACGGACACTTTATCACTGTAATGGCATGCACGTTAGAGTACTAGAGACTGAGCTTTATGTCAGTCTTAGTATCTTATACATGGTAAGCACTTGTAGTTTACTTGGGATCAATGAGATCCAGCACACTATGAATTAATGTAGGCTATGAATTAGAGATTTTATATGAATTATTGTGTTTATCACTATGTCTATGAATGTTATGGATTCTTCTTATGAGATTTTTAATGTGTTTTTTCTACTTTTTATTGTAATATGTATTTAATTTTGATCATGTGATATACCACCATATTAATATTGTATGGTAATCATGTGGAGTGGTGGTATAATTTATTGTTGGTGTATTAATTGCTGGATGTTTTTCTTCGCTAAGCATAATGTATATAGCGGAATGGTGCTGTTGTACCCCAATATGTAAATTTCAGCACCCAGGAATATGGGATCATCATAGGTCTAATATGGATGATTGTTATATATTGAGATCCCTTATTTTTCCTAAATTGTACCTGTCATTCCTGAGATGCAGTTATATCTGCTTTTTCAATAGGAATCATCCGCTGGTGTTTGCGGGTCACCTGCGTTCCAATGGGTCGCGGCTTTACGTATGCGCTGCACGGCGCAATCTCAAGGTGCTCCGTGACATCAAATATGCGCCGCGCATGCATTGACGGGATGCACTAAGAGATGGCTCCATGGATCATGGTGCTCCCACGCCCGCTCTATTGGACCTCAGGTGTTCGCAACCCAGGTAAACCCTCCCACTACTTATCTCGATTATATATACCCTGTTACTTCATATTCTGATACCTCTGACGAAGCCGTACAGGTGAAACGCGAGTCGAGGTCTTGCGCTTAGGGTCACTTATCCTTCTGGGCGATCATCATGTCTTCAGGTACATCCTGCGTTAGGTGCAGTTAGACACCAGCACATGGTTTATTATATACCATATCCATATTAGACCTACGCTATCTTTTAGGTTATTTATATATATGTATTGTGTCATGGACTAGGCGGTAGATATACTGTATCAAGCCTGTTAGTTACATGTTGTCCATGACTGTTTAGGACGTTGCTGTGTTTTCCATGGACATCCAAGGATATTTTATTGTATATCACGTTATTTAGTCCCCCTATTGGGGTGGTATTATCATCAGTGATATAAATTTGGGTGTTCGTGTATCACAGTACTTGACCTGGTATCCACTAAATGCTGATTAGCTTTGTGGAGATACATGAGAGTTCAGCTGTGTATACCTTGCCCTTCGCTTCTTTGTATACTGTTTTCCATCTGCCTCTTTTTTTCTACATATTTTAATATATAATAAGTTGATACTATTTTGGATATATGATCTCCACTTGCTTTTTGCTATTATATTGGATGTTTTTCCAAGAGGAATGTTGTGCTGTCAAGTATAGACAGAGAGGTTTTGTAGGTTTACAACCTTCTCAACCACTGCCTGTTTTACTGGTCACATGATGTAATCACAGGTTCTTTAGCTCTTCCAGTGCATTAGATTTAAAAAAGGCTTTGCTGATTGCACCGCGTAACAATAATTTGCCTGACACATCTAGATTGTAAGTTATACATGCAAAGCCTTTTCAGTTTTAATATTAATGCATTATATTGGAAATATTCCAATGGACATGTCCAGACCTGCTTGGATGCACTCAGGCTGATGTCAGCAGTAAGTATATAATACAAGCTGGACAGATTTTGATAAAGTGATCTGTTATAGTGCTATCAGTTTTGAAACTTAAAGGGAACCTGTCACCAGTTTTATGTCATAACTAAGGTCCACATAAATAAGTGACTGATTCTCTTAGCAAAATGCTGGGTCACTTTCTTTAATTGACCCAATTAATCTGCCAACATCTTGTATTGAAAAGCACCAGCTCATATTGATGAGTCCTGAATATTCATGAGCTCCTGACTCTCTCCGCCTACCTGCTGCTGATTGACAGTTTTTTTGTTTTTTCCATATGAATCAGCAGCAGGTGGGCAGGGGAGTGACTATAGCTCTGAATAAAAAAAAAAACGCTGGACTCACTGATGTCACGCTGGACTGAAATCAGCTCATTAGCATGCAGCATGTGGCATCTTTGTGTGTATATTATGAGGTAATCATGTGTCACACCAGTAAGTGAATACATCTAAGATACTTTTTAGTAGTTAATAATTGTATATAATTAGTTAGATCATAATCAAATATCCACATGACAGGTTCCCTTTAAGATGGATAAACACAAATGTGTTAATAATCCGGACAATTTCTGCTACATATGTGGCAAATACACTACTTATGATCAGCGCAAGACTCTGACAAAGCGAGTGCGTCTTGCTTACAAGTATTACTTTGACTGTAAAATTGGAAATCAAGATAAAAGATGGGCACCTCATGTTTGTTGCACTGTGTGTTACTCTGGGCTAATGCAGTGGTTGAATGGTTAACAGAAAAGAATGGCTTTTGCAGTGCCTATGGTTTGGTGTGAGCAGAAAAATAACCATTCAGACTGTTACTTTTGCAAGACTAAAATCGTTGTAGATTTAAAGAGAAACAAGTCAAAAATTTTGTATTCTGACTGTGAGTCTGCTCTTAAAACAGTACCACACGATGTAGAGAATCAAGTGTCTGCCCCTCCCACAGCAGGAACGGCAATTGAAACAGACAGTTCTGATCCTGAAGAAGAAGAAGATGTTTATTGTCACAATGTATTTCCTGATCCAGAACAACTGGAGGGTCAGCTGCACTTGCTGAGCCAATTAGATTTAGATGATCTGGTAAGAGATCTGTCATTAAAGAAAAGTCAGAACTGCTAGCTTCTAGACTTCAGGAATAAAATTTGCTACAACGAGGCACCACAACTTCACACTTTCATCTTCGACACACCAAGTTAGCTGCATACTATGCAATGGAAAGCAATGTCTGTTTCTGTACTGATGTAAATGGTTTTATGATGGAGTTAGATGGTACACATGTTCCCTGATGAATGGAGGCTATTGATAGACTCTAGCAAAACAAGTTTGAAAGCTGTCTTGTTGCACAATGGTAATGAAAAACCATTTGTTCCATTGGATCATGCAGTTGGAAAGAAAGAGACCAATGCTTCTATAGAGTTAATTTAGAAAATGATCAAATACTCAGAACATAAATGGAAAATTTGTGCTGACCTGAAAGTGGTAGCACTGCTGCTTGGCCTACATTTAGGGTACACAAAGCATAAGTGTTTCTTGTGCCTATGGAACAGTCGTGATGACAACAATCGTTACAAAATGAGACAGTGGGCTCTCAGAGTCGAGAACACAGTTGGTCAGTACCAATGGCGTACCTTCCATATAGGCAGACCACACCGCTGCTATGGGGCCGCGAGGAAGAGGGGCCGCAGTGGAGGAGAGGCCCCGCCCACTAATTGCTCCTGTCTATCTTTCTAAAGCAAAAGGACCTTTGATCAAGTCATCACAGGTGCTGTAAGGGAACTGCACAGTGTTACGTGGCAATGCTTCTGCTAGGACCTGTGATAACATCATCTTCAACATCACAGGTCCTGTAGGATCTAGCAAAGGAACTGCACCAAAAATGGTGTCGTTCCCAGGTTTGAAAGGTACATATGCCAGGACCTGTGATGACATCTTCATAGGTCCTTCAACCACTAACAGCAAGTATTAGAAGTTCACAATCAGCTCAGCATTGATCCATACAGACTGGAATGGAGTGGTAAGTGGAGGCCCTCCACGTCTCATCATTTATCCCCCCCCCCTCCATACCCTGTTTTTACTCATTGCTCACTCATGTATAATACTTCAAACAGGTACAGTCACCACTACCTCATGTACCTGATACACACAGTGACCATAATGCATTACTGACCACATATTTCTATAAACACTGCATCAACAGTATTATACCTTGTCTGCCTCACATTAATTCACTGCTCTGTATATATATATATATGTACAGTACAGACCAAAAGTTTGGACACACCTTCTCATTCAAAGAGTTTTCTTTATTTTCATGACTATGAAAATTGTAGATTCACACTGAAGGCATCAAAACTATGAATTAACACATGTGGAATTATATACATAACAAAAAAGTGTGAAACAACTGAAAATATGTAATATTCTAGGTTCTTCAAAGTAGCCACCTTTTGCTTTGATTACTGCTTTGCACACTCTTGGCATTCTCTTGATGAGCTTCAAGAGGTAGTCACCTGAAATGGTCTTCCAACAGTCTTGAAGGAGTTCCCAGAGATGCTTAGCACTTGTTGGCACTTTTGCCTTCACTCTGTGGTCCAGCTCACCTCAAACCATCTTGATTGGGTTCAGGTCTGGTGACTGTGGAGGCCAGGTCATCTGGTGCAGCACCCCATCACTCTCCTACATGGTCAAATAGCCTTTACACAGCCTGGAGGTGTGTTTGGGGTCACTGGCATGTTGAAAAATAAATGATGGTCCAACTAAACGCAAACCGGATGGAATAGCATGCCGCTGCAAGATGCTGTGGTAGCCATGCTGGTTCAGTATGCCTTCAATTTTGAATAAATCCCCAACAGTGTCACCAGCAAAGCACCCCCACACCATCACACCTCCTCCTCCATGCTTCATGGTGGGAACCAGGCATGTAGGGTCCATCTGTTCACCTTTTCTGCGTCGCACAAAGACACAGTGGTTGGAACCAAAGATCTCAAATTTGGACTCATCAGACCAAAGCACAGATTTCCACTGGTCTAATGTCCATTCCTTGTGTTCTTTAGCTCAAACAAGTCTCTTCTGCTTGTTGCCTGTCCTTAGCAGTGGTTTCCTAGCAGATATTCTACCATGAAGACCTGATTCACGCAGTCTCCTCTTAACAGTTGTTCTAGAGATGTGTCTGCTGCTAGAACTCTGTGTGGCATTGACCTGGTCTCTAATCTGAGCTGCTGTTAACCTGCGATTTCTGAGGCTGGTGACTCGGATGAACTTATCCTCCGCAGCAGAGGTGACTCTTGGTCTTCCTTTCCTGGGGCGGTCCGCATGTGAGCCAGTTTCTTTGTAGCGCTTGATGGTTTTTGTGACTGCACTTGGGGACACTTTCAAAGTTTTCCCAATTTTTCGGACTGACTGACCTTCATTTCTTAAAGTAATGATGGCCACTTGTTTTTCTTTACTTAGCTGCTTTTTTCTTGCCATAATACAAATTTTAACAGTCTATTCAGTACGACTATCAGCTATGTATCCACCTGACTACTCCACAATGCAACTAATGGTCCCAACCCCATTTATAAGGCAAGAAATCCCACTTATTAAACCTGACAGGGCACACCTGTGAAGTGAACACCATTTCAGGTGACTACCTCTTGAAGCTCATCAAGAGAATGCCAAGAGTGGGCAAAGCAGTAATCAAAGCAAAAGGTGGCTACTTTGAAGAACCTAGAATATGACATATTTTCAGTTGTTTCACACTTTTTTTGTTATGTATATAATTCCACATGTGTTAATTCATAGTTTTGATGCCTTCAGTGTGAATCTACAATTTTCATAGTCATGAAAATAAAGAAAACTCTTTGAATGAGAAGGTGTGTCCAAACTTTTGGTCTGTACTGTATATATATATATATATCCACACACGAACACATACAGTCGTGGCCAAATGTTTTGAGAATTACATAATTATTGGAAATTGGAAAAGTTGCTGCTTAAGTCTTTATAACAGCAATTTGCATATACTCCAGAATGTTATGAAGAGTGATCAGATGAATTGCATAGTCCTTCTTTGCCATGAAAATTAACTTAATCCCAAAAAAACCTTTCCACTGCATTTCATTGCTGTCATTAAAGGACCTGCTGAGATCATTTCAGTAATTGTCTTGTTAACTCAGGTGAGAATGTTGACGGGCACAAGGCTGGAGATCATTATGTCAGGCTGATTGGGTTAAAATGGCAGACTTGACCTGTTAAAAGGAGGGTGATCCTTGAAATCAGTGTTCTTCCATTGTTAACCATGGTGACCTGCAAAGAAACACATGCAGCCATCATTGCGCTGCATAAAAATGGCTTCACAGGCAAGGATATTGTGGCTATTAAGATTGCACCTCAATCAACAATTTATAGGATCATCAAGAGCTTCAAGGAAAGAGGTTCAATTCTTGTTAAGAAGGCTTCAGGGTGTCCAAGAAAGTCTAGCAAGCGAAAGGATCGTCTCCTAAAGAGGATTCAGCGACGGGAATCGGAGTGCCACCATTGCAGAGCTTTCTCAGGAATTGCAGCAGGCAGGTGTGAGTGCATCTGCACGCAGAGTGAGGCGAAGACTTTTGGAAGATGGCCTGGTGTCAAGAAAGGCAGCAAAGAAGCCACTCCTCTCAACAAAAAAAAATCAGGACAGATTGATCTTTTGCAGAAAATATGGTGAATGGACTGCTGAGGAGTGGGGCAAAGTCATATTCTCCGATGAAGCCTCTTTCCGATTGTTTGGGGCATCAGAAAAAGGCTTGTCCAGAGAAGAAAAGGTGAGCACTACCATCAGTCCTGTGTCATGCCAACAGTAAAGCATCCTGAGACCATTCATGTGTGGGGTTGCTTCTCATCCAAGGGAGTGGGCTCACTGACAATTTTGCCCAAAAAACACAGCCATGAATAAAGAATGGTACCAAAACAGCCTCCAACAGCAACTTCTTCCAACAATCCAACAACAGTTTGGTGAAAAAACAATGCATTTTCCAGCAAGATGGAGCACCGTGCCATAAGGCAAAAGTGATAACTAAGTGGCTCGGGGACCAAAACATTGACATTTTGGGTCCATGGCCTGGAAACTCCCCAGATCTTAATCCCATTGAGAACTTGTGGTCAATCCTCAAGAGGCAGGTGGACAAACAAAAACCCACTAATTCTGACAAACTCCAAGAAGTGATAATGAAAGAATGGGTTGCTATCAGTCAGGAATTAGCCCAGAATTTGATTGAGAGCATGCCCAGTCGAATTGCAGAGGTCCTGAAAAAGAAGGGCCAACACTGAAAATGCTGAATCTTTGCATAAATGTAATGTAATTGTCGATAAAAGCCTTTGAAACATATGAAGTGCGTTTAATTATATTTCACTACATGACAGAAACAACTGAAACAAAGATCTAAAAGCAGTTTAGCAGCAAACTTTGTGAAAACTAATATTTGTGTCATGCTCAAAACCTTTGGCCACGACTGTACATAGTTAGGGATGAGCGAACCCGAACTGTATAGTTCGGGTTCGTACCGAATTTTGGGGTGTCCGTGACACGGACCCGAACCCGGACATTTTCGTAAAAGTCTGGGTTCGGGTTCGTTGTTCGTCGCTTTCTTGGCGCTTTTTGAAAGGCTGCAAAGCAGCCAATCAACAAGCGTCATACTACTTGCCCCAAGAGGCCATTGGCCAGAGCACCATGTGACCCAGCCTCTATTTAAGCTGGAGTCACGTAGCGCCGCACGTCACTCTGCTCTGATCAGCATAGGGAGAGGTTGCAGCCGCGACGTTAGGGCGAGATTAGGCAGTGATTAACTCCTCCAAAGGACTTCATTCAGAGATCGATCTGCAGCTGTGGATGATTGAACTGCTGCTATTAAATTGCTCACTGTTTTTAGGCTGCCCAGAGCGTTTTTCAGTCACTTTTTTCTAGGGGTGATTGGCGGCCATTTTGTGTCTTGTGGTGTGCCAGCACAAGCTGCCACCAAGTACATTTAACCCTCAATGGTGTGGTTGTTTTTTGGCTAAATCCTACATCAGGGTCAAGCTGTCACACCAAGTGCATTTAACCAGCAATAGTCTGTTTATTTTTTGGCCATATACTACATCAGGGGCAAGCTGCGCCTGTCACCAAGTGCATTTAACCCTCAGTAGTGTGGTTGGTCAAGCTGTCACACCAAGTGCATTTAACCATCAATAGTGTGGTTATTTTTTGGCCATATCCCAGTCTAATTCTGTCAGTAAACGTATACCTGTCACCCAGCGCCTAAATACTAGGCCTCAAGTTTATATCCAGCTAAATCTGTCGTTACTGGTGTGGCTGGTCAAGTTATTTAGTGTCCGTCAAGGCACAGTTTTTGTTCTGGGTTGAAATACAATTCCCAATTTAGCAATTTCCTAATTTAGTGGTTTCTGCTGTATCAGGCCTACTTTAAATGTATCCCTAAAAGGGTATATCAGATTCAAGGTGCACATAGGGTCATTCTGAATAACTTGACACACACGCTACTGTGCATTTCCAAGTCTAATTCTGTCAGTAAACCTATACCTGTCACCCAGCGCCTAAATAATAGGCCTCAAATTTATAGTCAGCTAAATCTGTCGTTACTGGTGTGGCTGGTCAAGTTATTTAGTGTCCGTCAAAGCACAGTTTTTGTTCTGGGTTGAAATACAATTCCCAATTTAGCAATTTCCTAATTTAGTGGTTTCTGCTGTATCAGAGCTGTTTTAAATCTATCCCTAAAAAGGTATATAAGATTCAAGGTGCCCATAGGGTCATTCTGAATAACATCACACACACACATGCTACTGTGCATTTCCAAGTCTAATTCTGTCAGTAAACCTATACCTGTCACCTAGCGCCTAAATACTAGGCCTCAAATGTATACCCAGCTAAATCTGTCGTTACTGCTGTACTGTTGTGGCTGGTCAAGTTATTTAGTGTCCGTCAAAGCACAGTTTTTGCTCTGGGTTGAAATACAATTCCCAATTTAGCAATTTCCTAATTTAGTAGTTTCTGCTGTATCAGAGCTATTTTAAATCTATCCCTAAAAGGGTATATAAGATTCAAGGTGCACATAGGGTCATTCTGAATCACTTCACACACACGCTACTGTGCATTTCCAAGTCTAATTCTGTCAGTAAACCTATACCTGTCACCCAGCGCCTAAATACTAGACCTCAAATTTATATCCAGCTAAATCTGTCGTTACTGCTGTACTGTTGTGGCTGGTCAATTTATTTAGTGTCCGTCAAAGCACAGTTTTTGTTCTGGGTTGAAATACAATTCCCAATTAAGCAATTTCCTAATTTAGTGGTTTCTGCTGTATCAGAGCTATTTTAAATCTATCCCTAAAAAGGTATATAAGATTCAAGGTGCACATAGGGTCATTCTGAATAACTTCACACACACACGCTACTGTGCATTTCCAAGTCTAATTCTGTCAGTAAACCTATACCTGTCACCGAGCGCCTAAATACTAGGCCTCAAATTTATATCCAGCTAAATCTGTCGTTACTGCTGTACTGTTGTGGCTGGTCAAGTTATTTAGTGTCCGTTAAAGCACATTTTTTGTTCTGGGTTGAAATACAATTCCCAATTTAGCAATTTCCTAATTTAGTGGTTTCTGCTGTATCAGGCCTACTTTAAATTTATCCCTAAAAGGGTATATCAGATTCAAGGTGCACATAGGGTCATTCTGAATAACTTCACACACACGCTACTGTGCATTTCCAAGTCTAATTCTGTCAGTAAACCTATACCTGTCACCCAGCGCCTAAATAATAGGCCTCAAATTTATAGTCAGCTAAATCTGTCGTTACTGGTGTGGCTGGTCAAGTTATTTAGTGTCCGTCAAAGCACAGTTTTTGTTCTGGGTTGAAATACAATTCCCAATTTAGCAATTTCCTACTTTAGTGGTTTCTGCTGTATCAGGCCTACTTTAAATTTATCCCTAAACGGGTATATCAGATTCAAGGTGCACATAGGGTCATTCTGAATAACTTCACACACACGCTACTGTGCATTTCCAAGTCTAATTCTGTCAGTAAACCTATACCTGTCACCCAGCGCCTAAATACTAGGCCTCAAATTTATATTCAGCTAAATCTGTGGTTACTGCTGTGCCTGTATTAGTGTAATACGGTACCTAAATAGATAGCCAGATAGTGTTAGGTGTCTGTAAAAAAAGGCCTGAATTTGAATTCAATACATTGGGCCAAATAATATTTTTGTTGTTGTGGTAAACGATAACAATGAGGAAAACAGCTAGTAAGGGACGCGGACGTGGACATGGTCGTGGTGGTGTTAGTGGACCCTCTGGTGCTGGGAGAGGACGTGGCCGTTCTGCCACATCCACACGTCCTAGTGTACCAACTACCTCAGGTCCCAGTAGCCGCCAGAATTTACAGCAATATATGGTGGGGCCCAATGCCTAAGGATGGTAAGGCCTAAGCAGGTACAGGCATTAGTCAATTGGGTGGCCGACAGTGGATCCAGCACATTCACATTATCTCCCACCCAGTCTTCTGCAGAAAGCGCACAGATGGCGCCTGAAAACCAAGCCCATCAGTCTGTCACATCACCCCCATGCATACCAGGGAAACTGTCTGAGCCTCAAGCTATGCAGCAGTATCTTATGCTGTTTGAAGACTCCGCTGGCAGGGTTTCCCAAGGGCATCCACCTAGCCCTTCCCCAGCGGTGGAAGACATAGAATGCACGCACAACCACTTATGTTTCCTGATGATGAGGACATGGGAATACCACCTCAGCACGTCTCTGATGATGACGAAACACAGGTGCCAACTGCTGCGTCTTTCTGCAGTGTGCAGACTGAAGAGGAGGTCAGGGAGGAAGACTGGGTGGAAGACGATGCAGGGGATGATGAGGTCCTAGACCCCACATGGAATGAAGGCCGTGCCACTGACTTTCACAGTTCTGAGGAAGAGGCAGTGGTGAGACCCAGCCAACAGCGTAGCATAAGAGGGAGCAGTGGGCAAAAGCAGAACACCCGCCGTCAAGAGACTCCGCCTGCTACTGACCGCCGCCATCTGGGACCGAGCACCCCAAAGGCAGCTTCAAGGAGTTCCCTGGCATGGCACTTCTTCAAACAATGTGCTGACGACAAGACCCGAATGGTTTGCACGCTGTGCCATCAGAGCCTGAAGCGAGGCATTAACGTTCTGAACCTTAGCACAACCTGCATGACCAGGCACCTGCATGCAAAGCATGAACTGCAGTGGAGTAAACACCTTAAAACCAAGGAAGTCACTCGAGCTCCCCCTGCTACCTCTTCTGCTGCTGCCGCCTCGGCCTCTTCTGCTGCTGCCGCCTCGGCCTCTTCCTCCGCCTCTGGAGGAACGTTGGCACCTGCCACCCAGCAAACAGGGGATGTACCACCAACACCACCACCTCCGTCACCAAGCATCTCAACCATGTCACATGGCAGCGTTCAGCTCTCCATCTCACAAACATTTGAGAGAAAGCGTAAATTCCCAACTAGCCACCCTCGATCCCTGGCCCTGAATGCCAGCATTTCTAACCTACTGGCCTATGAAATGCTGTCATTTAGGCTGGTGGACACAGACAGCTTCAAACAGCTCATGTCGCTTGCTGTCCCACAGTATGTTGTTCCCAGCCGCCACTACTTCTCCAAGAGAGCCGTGCTTTCCCTGCACAACCAAGTATCCGATAAAATCAAGTGTGCACTGCGCAACGCCATCTGTAGCAATGTCCACCTAACCACAGATACGTGGACCAGTAAGCACCTGCCAGGGACGCTATATCTCCCTAACTGCACACTGGGTAAATGTAGTGGCAGCTGGGCCCCAGGCGGAGAGCTGTTTGGCGCACGTCCTTCCGCCGCCAAGGATCGCAGGGCAACATTCTTTGCCTCCTGTTGCCACCTCCTCCTACTCAGCTTCCTCCTCCTCTTCTTCCACCTGCTCATCCAGTCAGCCACACACCTTCACCACCAACTTCAGCACAGCCCGGGGTAAACATCAGCAGGCCATTCTGAAACTCATATGTTTGGGGGACAGGCCCCACACCGCACAGGAGTTGTGGCGTGGTATAGAACAACAGACCGACGAGTGGTTGCTGCCGGTGAGCCTCAAGCCCGGCCTGGTGGTGTGCGAAAATGGGCGAAATCTCGTTGCAGCTCTGGGACTAGCCGGTTTGACGTACATCCCTTGCCTGGCGCATGTGCTGATTTTGGTGGTGCAGAAGTTCATTCACAACTACCCCGACATGTCAGAGCTGCTGCATAAAGTGCGGGCCGTCTGTTCGTGCCTCCGGCATTCACATCCTGCCGCTGCTCGCCTGTCTGCGCTACAGCGTAACTTCGGCCTTCCCGCTCACCGCCTCATATGCGACGTGCCCACCAGGTGGAACTCCACCTTGCACATGCTGGACAGACTGTGCGAGCAGCAGCAGGCCATAGTGGAGTTTCAGCTGCAGCACGCACGGGTCAGTCGCACTGCAGAACAGCACCACTTCACCACCAATGACTGGGCCTCCATGCGAGACCTGTGTGCCCTGTTGCGCTGTTTCGAGTACTCCACCAACATGGCCAGTGGTGATGACGCCGTTATCAGCGTTACAATACCACTTCTATGTCTCCTTGAGAAAACACTTAGGGCGATGATGGAAGAGGAGGTGGCCCAGGAGGAGGAGGAGGAGGAGGAAGAGGGGTCATTTTTAGCACTTTCAGGCCAGTCTCTTCGAAGTGACTCAGAGGGAGGTTTTTGGCAACAGCAGAGGCCAGGTACAAATGTGGCCAGTCAGGGCCCACTACTGGAGGACGAGGAGGACGAGGATGAGGAGGAGGTGGAGGAGGATGAGGATGAAGCATGGTCACAGCGGGGTGGCACCTAACGCAGCTCGGGCCCATCACTGGTGCGTGGCTGGGGGGAAAGGCAGGACGATGACGATACGCCTCCCACAGAGGACAGCTTGTCCTTACCCCTGGGCAGCCTGGCACACATGAGCAACTACATGCTGCAGTGCCTGCGCAATGACAGCAGAGTTGCCCACATTTTAACGTGTGCGGACTACTGGGTTGCCACCCTGCTGGATCCACGCTACAAAGACAATGTGCCCACCTTACTTCCTGCACTGGAGCGTGATAGGAAGATGCGCGAGTACAAGCGCACATTGATAGACGCGCTACTGAGAGCATTCCTAAATGTCACAGGGGAACAAGTGGAAGCCCAAGGCCAAGGCAGAGGAGAAGCAAGAGGTCGCCAAGGCAGCTGTGTCACGGCCAGCTCCTCTGAGGGCAAGGTTAGCATGGCAGAGATGTGGAAAAGTTTTGTCAACACGCCACAGCTAACTGCACCACCACCTGATACGCAACGTGTTAGCAGGAGGCAACATTTCACTAACATGGTGGAACAGTACGTGTGCACACCCCTCCACGTACTGACTGATGGTTCAGCCCCATTCAACTTCTGGGTCTCTAAATTGTCCACGTGGCCAGAGCTAGCCTTTTATGCCTTGGAGGTGCTGGCCTGCCCGGCGGCCAGCGTTTTGTCTGAACATGTATTCAGCACGGCAGGGGGCGTAATTACAGACAAACGCAGCCGCCTGTCTACAGCCAATGTGGACAAGCTGACGTTCATAAAAATGAACCAGGCATAGATCCCACAGGTCCTGTCCATCCCTTGTGCAGATTAGACATTAACTACCTCCCTTAACCATATATTATTGTACTCCAGGGCACTTCCTCATTCAATCCTATTTTTATTTTCATTTTACCATTATATTGCGAGGCTACCCAAAGTTGAATGAACCTCTCCTCTGTCTGGGTGCCTAGGCCTAAATATATGCCAATGGACTGGTCCAATGTTGGGTGACGTGAAGCCTGATTCTCTGCTATGACATGCAGACTAATTCTCTGCTGACATGAAGCCAGATTCTCTGTTACGGGACCTCTCTCCTCTGCCTGGGTGCTGGGCCTAAATATATGACAATGGACTGTTACAGTGGTGGCTGACGTGAAGCCTGATTCTCTGCTATGACATGCAGACTGATTCTCTGTACATATATGCCAATGGACTGTTGCAGTGGTGGCTGACGTGAAGCCTGATTCTCTGCTATGACATGCAGACTAACTCTCTGCTGACATGAAGACAGATTCTCTGTTACGGGACCTCTCTCCTCTCCCCTCTCCCTGGGTGCCGGGGCCTAAATATCTGAGAATGGACTGTTCCAGTGGTGGGTGACGTGAAGCCAGATTCTCTGCTATGGGACCTCTCTCCAATTGATATTGGTTAATTTTTATTTATTTTATTTTAATTCATTTCCCTATCCACATTTGTTTGCAGGGGATTTGACTACATGTTGCTGCCTTTTGCAGCCCTCTAGCCCTTTCCTGGGCTGTTTTACAGCCTTTTTAGTGCCGAAAAGTTTCGGTCCCCATTGACTTCAATGGGGTTCGGGTTCGGGACAAAGTTCGGATGGGGTTCGGATCCCGAACCCGAACATTTCCGGGAAGTTCGGCCGAACTTCTCGAACCCGAACATCCAGGTGTCCGCTCAACTCTATACATAGTCACACCGCATATATTATACAGTATTATAGATGCAATATGTATAGATATATATTATATCCAGCAGTGTACTGATATGTGCGCTACGAGGTATAATAGATGAAGTGTGTACAGATATATTGTATATACAGCAGTGGACTGATATGTGAGGTACAAGCTGTAATTTATACCTCATACCTCATGTCAATACACTGCTGTATTTACTATATACCTGTACACACTGCATCTATTATACCTTGTACCTCACACATCAGTACCTGCTGTATATACAATATATCTGTACACACTGCATCTATTATACCTCGTACCTTACATATTACACTACTGTATATACTATATACCTGTACACACTGCATATATTATAAAAATAGGATTGAATGACTGTTGCAGTGGTGGCTGACGTGAAGCCTGATTCTCTGCTATGACATGCAGACTGATTCTCTGCTGTCATGAAGCCAGATTCTCTGTTACGGGACCTCTCTCCTCAGCCTGGGGGCTGGGCCTAAATATATGACAATGGACTGTTGCAGTGGTGGCTGACGTGAAGCGTGATTCTCTGCTATGACATGCAGAATGATTCTCTGCTGACATGAAGCCAGATTCTCTGTTACGGGACCTCTCTCCTCTGCCTGGGTGCTGGGCCTAAATATGTGACAATGGACTGTTGCAGTGGTGGCTGACGCGAAGCCTGATTCTCTGCTATGACATGCAGACTGATTCTCTGCTGACATGAAGCCAGATTCTCTGTTACTGGACCTCTCTCCTCTGCCTGGGTGCTGGGCCTAAATATATGACAATGGACTGTTGCAGTGGTGGCTGACGTGAAGCCTGATTCTCTGCTATGACATGCAGACTGATTCTCTGCTGACATGAAGCCAGATTCTCTGTTACGGGACCTCTCTCCTCTGCCTGGGGGCTGGGCCTAAATATATGACAATGGACTGTTGCAGTGGTGGCTGACGTGAAGCCTGATTCTCTGCTATGACATGCAGACTGATTCTCTGCTGACATGAAGCCAGATTCTCTGTTACGGGACTTCTCTCCTCTGCCTGGGGGCTGGGCCTAAATATATGACAATGGACTGTTGCAGTGGTGGCTGACGTGAAGCCTGATTCTCTGCTATGACATGCAGACTGATTCTCTGCTGACATGAAGCCAGATTCTCTGTTACGGGACCTCTCTCCTCTGCCTGGATACTGGGCCTAAATATATGACAATGGACTGTTGCAGTGGTGGCTGACGTAAAGCCTGATTCTCTGCTATGACATGCAGACTGATTCTCTGCTGACATGAAGCCAGATTCTCTGTTACGGGACTGTTGCAGTGGTGGCTGACGTGAAGCCTGATTCTCTGCTATGACATGCAGACTGATTCTCTGCTGACATGAAGCCAGATTCTCTGTTACGGGACTTCTCTCCTCTGCCTGGGGGCTGGGCCTAAATATATGACAATGGACTGTTGCAGTGGTGGCTGACGTGAAGCCTGATTCTCTGCTATGACATGCAGACTGATTCTCTGCTGACATGAAGCCAGATTCTCTGTTACGGGACCGCTCTCCTCTGCCTGGGTGCTGGGCCTAAATATATGACAATGGACTGTTGCAGTGGTGGCTGACGTGAAGCCTGATTCTCTGCTATGACATGCAGACTAATTCTCTGCTGACATGAAGACAGATTCTCTGTTACGGGACCTCTCTCCTCTGCCTGGGTGCCTGGGCCTAAATATATGCCAATGGACTGTTGCAGTGGTGGCTGACGTGAAGCCTGATTCTCTGCTATGACATGCAGACTAATTCTCTGCTAACATGAAGACAGATTCTCTGTTACGGGACCTCTCTCCTCTGCCTGGGTGCTGGGCCTAAATATGTGACAATGGACTGTTGCAGTGGTGGCTGACGCGAAGCCTGATTCTCTGCTATGACATGCAGACTGATTCTCTGCTGACATGAAGCCAGATTCTCTGTTACGGGACCTCTCTCCTCTGCCTGGGTGCTGGGCCTAAATATATGACAATGGACTGTTGCAGTGGTGGCTGACGTGAAGCCTGATTCTCTGCTATGACATGCAGACTGATTCTCTGCTGACATGAAGCCAGATTCTCTGTTACGGGACCTCTCTCCTCTGCCTGGGGGCTGGGCCTAAATATATGACAATGGACTGTTGCAGTGGTGGCTGACGTGAAGCCTGATTCTCTGCTATGACATGCAGACTGATTCTCTGCTGACATGAAGCCAGATTCTCTGTTACGGGACTTCTCTCCTCTGCCTGGGGGCTGGGCCTAAATATATGACAATGGACTGTTGCAGTGGTGGCTGACGTGAAGCCTGATTCTCTGCTATGACATGCAAACTGATTCTCTGCTGACATGAAGCCAGATTCTCTGTTACGGGACCTCTCTCCTCTGCCTGGATACTGGGCCTAAATATATGACAATGGACTGTTGCAGTGGTGGCTGACGTAAAGCCTGATTCTCTGCTATGACATGCAGACTGATTCTCTGCTGACATGAAGCCAGATTCTCTGTTACGGGACTGTTGCAGTGGTGGCTGACGTGAAGCCTGATTCTCTGCTATGACATGCAGACTGATTCTCTGCTGACATGAAGCCAGATTCTCTGTTACGGGACTTCTCTCCTCTGCCTGGGGGCTGGGCCTAAATATATGACAATGGACTGTTGCAGTGGTGGCTGACGTGAAGCCTGATTCTCTGCTATGACATGCAGACTGATTCTCTGCTGACATGAAGCCAGATTCTCTGTTACGGGACCGCTCTCCTCTGCCTGGGTGCTGGGCCTAAATATATGACAATGGACTGTTGCAGTGGTGGCTGACGTGAAGCCTGATTCTCTGCTATGACATGCAGACTAATTCTCTGCTGACATGAAGACAGATTCTCTGTTACGGGACCTCTCTCCTCTGCCTGGGTGCCTGGGCCTAAATATATGCCAATGGACTGTTGCAGTGGTGGCTGACGTGAAGCCTGATTCTCTGCTATGACATGCAGACTAATTCTCTGCTGACATGAAGACAGATTCTCTGTTACGGGACCTCTCTCCTCTGCCTGGGTGCTGGGCCTAAATATGTGACAATGGACTGTTGCAGTGGTGGCTGACGCGAAGCCTGATTCTCTGCTATGACATGCAGACTGATTCTCTGCTGACATGAAGCCAGATTCTCTGTTACGGGACCTCTCTCCTCTGCCTGGGTGCTGGGCCTAAATATATGACAATGGACTGTTGCAGTGGTGGCTGACGCGAAGCCTGATTCTCTGCTATGACATGCAGACTGATTCTCTGCTGACATGAAGCCAGATTCTCTGTTACGGGACCTCTCTCCTCTTCCTGGGTGCTGGGCCTAAATATATCCCAATGGACTGTTGCAGTGGTGGCTGACGTGAAGCCTGATTCTCTGCTATGACATGCAGACTAACTCTCTGCTGACATGAAGACAGATTCTCTGTTACGGGACCTCTCTCCTCTGCCTGGGTGCCGGGGCCTAAATATCTGAGAATGGACTGTTCCAGTGGTGGGTGACGTGAAGCCAGATTCTCTGCTATGGGACCTCTCTCCAATTGATATTGGTTAATTTTTATTTATTTTATTTTAATTCATTTCCCTATCCACATTTGTTTGCAGGGGATTTACCTACATGTTGCTGCCTTTTGCAGCCCTCTAGCCCTTTCCTGGGCTGTTTTACAGCCTTTTTAGTGCCGAAAAGTTTGGGTCCCCATTGACTTCAATGGGGTTCGGGTTCGGGACAAAGTTCGGATGGGGTTCGGATCCCGAACCCGAACATTTCCGGGAAGTTCGGCCGAACTTCTCGAACCCGAACATCCAGGTGTCCGCTCAACTCTATACATAGTCACACCGCATATATTGTACAGTATTATAGATGCAATATGTATAGATATTTATTATATCCAGCAGTGTACTGATATGTGCGCTACGAGGTATAATAGATGAAGTGTGTACAGATATATTGTATATACAGCAGTGGACTGATATGTGAGGTACAAGCTGTAATTTATACCTCATACCTCATGTCAATACACTGCTGTTTTTACTATATACCTGTACACACTGCATCTATTATACCTTGTACCTCACACATCAGTACCAGCTGTATATACAATATATCTGTACACACTGCATCTATTATACCTCGTACCTTACATATTACACTACTGTATATACTATATACCTGTACACACTGCATATATTATACCCCGTCCCACACATATCAGTACACTGCTGTATATACTATATACCCGTACACACTGCATATATTATACCCTGTACCTCATATATATCAGTACACTACGGTATATACTATATACCTGTACACGCTGCATATATTATGCCTCGCACCTCACATATCAGTACTCTGCTGTGTATACTATAAATCTATACACACTGCATCTATTATACCTTGTACCTCACATATCAGTACACTGCTGTATATACTATACATCTGTACACACTGCATCTATAATAGCTCCTTTGTGTGCCTGGGCTGTTTTGTAATCCCAATCTGGCCCTGATGGCATAAATTATAAAACACAGCAGCAAGCATAGTTCATGGAACGTAGAGAGAGGCCTGGACTGGGTAGTGGGAGGGGCTATAAAAGGGGAATGGGGGCCCAATTTGGATTCTTGCTATGGGGCCCAGTGATTTCTATGTACGCCCCTGGTCAGTACATTGTACAACACAAATCACTGGTCGATCCACTTCAAGTTTATCTTCCACCACATCACATTAAACTTGGTTTAACCCCTTTCCGACCACTGGAGAGGTGCGCGCGCGATCACTGCAGGGGCCCGGCAGTCCCTGGTAGCCGGGCCCCTGCTGTATCCACCGGCATCGCTGTAAAAGCCAATGCCGGCGGATTAACCACTTCTATGCCGCGGTCCACGCTGCCCTTGCACGGCATTGGGACCTGCCTTCTACGGGTGCCGAGGAGTTCCAGCCTCAGGCTGGGTCTCCTAGGCAACCTATTAGTGTATGACTCAGTGTAATAGACTAACAGGCATGCATTACAATACAGATGTATTGTAATGCATTGCAGAGGGAATCAGAGCCCTAAAAGTGAACATCAGAAATAAAGAAAAAAAAGTTTAAAAAAGTGTTAATAAAATTAATAAAGTAATAAAATTAATAAAGTAAAAAAAGAAAAAAAAAATCCCCTTTCTCCTTGTTTTATAATAAAAATCTGAAAAAACAAAACAAAAACCCACTTGTAAGGGGTCATCTCTTTTCAGGAGGTCACACTTACAGATATCTTCGCAGACACGGTTGTAATGTCTAAGCTTTTTCACGTGTGACATCCACACAAAATAACAAACGCTTGCCCGGCTAGGCTCTAACTAAACACATAAGTGTATCCCTGACTCTTGAGAGCCCTGTTCACACATGGAACACAAATGCGGCTTTCCTCAGCCATACAGTCCAGCGACCTCCAGGCTGTGACACTTCAATACCTTTTGGGGGATTGCGGCCCAGTAGTCCTCTCAACTCTGGCCTTGTGATCCTTGTTTCACAGGCGTCACCGCGTCCCCCAAAGTTCAGGCCCCTCAGCCCACCTGGCTGAGACCACTCATCCAGAGCCTCACCAGGACTCTGCTTCACAAAACACTCCAGAGTGAGACACACCCACTTCCAGATACCAGATTAAATGGATTCCCTGGACGTGCGCATGCTCCAGTCCCGGACTGGAGCATGGGTAAAAGGCACCCACCCAACACATTGCCTGTTCCCAATAAAAGCCCGCCCTGAAATAGCTGAACTATCTATATGGTGTCCCCCAACTACTTTAGTGGACACCTGGACTAGGGCTTTTACTCCACCAAGGTATCGCCGCGTCTGTAATGACCAGCTATATAAATATATCACATGATCCACCCTGTCCGATAAACACCAAAAAAAAAAACGGTGTAAAAAAAAGCCTTTTTCGTCATCTTACATCACAAAAATTGCAACAGCAAGTGATCAAAAAGGCGTATGCCCCCAAAATAGTACCAATCAGACCATCACCTTATCCTGCAAAAAATGAGACCCGACCTAAGAGAATCAGTCAAAAAATAAAAAAAGCTATCACTCAAAAGTGCTATTATTGTGCTAAAGTGAAATAAATAAAAAAAGTATACATATTAGGTATCGCCACGTCCGTAACAACCAGCTCTATAAAAATATCACATGACCTAACCCCTCAGGTGAACACCATAAAAATAACTGTGTAAAAAAAAAAGCCATTTTTGTCACTTTACATCACAAAAATTGCAACAGCAAGTGATCAAAAACATATTATATTACAATTAAAAATCATATGTACCCCAAAATAGTACCAACAAAACTGGCACCTTATCCCGTAGTTTCCAAAATGTGGTCACTTTTTTCAGTTTCTACTGTAGGGGTGCATCAGGGGGGCTTCAAATGGGACATGGCATCTAAAAACTAGTTCAGCTAAATCTGCCTTCAAAAAACCATACTGCGTTCCTTTCCAACTGCGCCCTGCTGTGTGCCCGTACAGCAGTTTGCGATCACATGTGGGGTGTTTTCGTAAACCGCAGAATCAGGGTAATAAATGTTGAATTTATTTAGGCTGTTAACCCTTGCTTTGCTACTGAAAAAATTGATTAAAATTAGAGTTGAGCGAACACCTGGATGTTCGGGTTCGAGAAGTTCGGCCGAACATCCCGGAAATGTTCGGGTTCGGGATCCGAACCCGATCCGAACTTCGTCCCGAACCCGAACCCCATTGAAGTCAATGGGGACCCGAACTTTTCGGCACTAAAAAGGCTGTAAAACAGCCCAGGAAAGAGCTAGAGGGCTGCAAAAGGCAGCAACATGTAGGTAAATCCCCTGCAAACAAATGTGGATAGGGAAATGAATTAAAATAAAAATTAAATAAATAAAAATTAACCAAAATCAATTGGAGAGAGGTTCCATAGCAGAGAATCTGGCTTCCCGTCACCCACCACTGGAACAGTCCATTCTCAGATATTTAGGCCCCGGCACCCAGGCAGAGGAGAGAGGTCCCGTAACAGAGAATCTGTCTTCATGTCAGCAGAGAATTAGTCTGCATGTCATAGCAGAGAATGAGGCTTCACGTCAGCCACCACTGCAACAGTCCATTGGCATATATTTAGGCCCAGCACACACACAGGCAGAGGAGAGAGGTCCCGTAACAGACAATCTGGCTTCATGTCAGCAGAGAATCAGTCTGCATGTCATAGCAGAGAATCAGGCTTCACGTCAGCCACCACTGCAACAGTCCATTGGCATATATTTAGGCCCAGCACACACACAGGCAGAGGAGAGAGGTCCCGTAACAGAGAATCTGGCTTCATGTCAGCAGAGAATCAGTCTGCATGTCATAGCAGAGAATGAGGCTTCACGTCACCCACCACTGCAACAGTCCATTGGCATATATTTAGGCCTAGCACACAGGCAGAGCAGAGAGGTCCCGTAACAGACAATCTGGCTTCATGTCAGCAGAGAATCAGTCTGCATGTCATAGCAGAGAATGAGGCTTCACGTCAGCCACCACTGCAACAGTCCATTGGCATATATTTAGGCCTAGCACACAGGCAGAGCAGAGAGGTCCCGTAACAGACAATCTGGCTTCATGTCAGCAGAGAATCAGTCTGCATGTCATAGCAGAGAATCAGGCTTCACGTCAGCCACCACTGCAACAGTCCATTGTCATAAATTTAGGCCCAGCACCCAGGCAGAGGAGAGAGGTCCCGTAACAGACAATCTGGCTTCATGTCAGCAGAGAATTAGTCTGCATGTCATAGCAGAGAATCAGGCTTCATGTCAGCCACCACTGCAACAGTCCATTGGCATATATTTAGGCCCAGCACCCAGGCAGAGGAGGGAGGTCCCGTAACAGAGAATCTGTCTTCATGTCAGCAGAGAATCAGTCTGCATGTCATAGCAGAGAATGAGGCTTCACGTCAGCCACCACTGCAACAGTCCATTGGCATATATTTAGGCCTAGCACACAGGCAGAGGAGAGGTTCATTCAACTTTGGGTAGCCTCGCAATATAATGGTAAAATGAAAATAAAAATAGGATTGAATGAGGAAGTGCCCTGGAGTCCAATAATATATGGTTATGGGGAGGTAGTTAATGTCTAATCTGGACAAGGGACGGACAGGTCCTGTGGGATCCATGCCTGGTTCATTTTTATGAACGTCAGCTTGTCCACATTGGCTGTAGACAGGCGGCTGCGTTTGTCTGTAATGACGCCCCCTGCCGTGCTGAATACACGTTCAGACAAAACGCTGGCTGCCGGGCAGGCCAGCACCTCCAAGGCATAAAAGGCTAGCTCTGGCCACGTGGACAATTTAGAGACCCAGAAGTTGAATGGGGCCGAACCATCAGTCAGTACGTGGAGGGGTGTGCACACGTACTGTTCCACCATGTTAGTGAAATGTTGCCTCCTGCTAACACGTTGCGTATCAGGTGGTGGTGCAGTTAGCTGTGGCGTGTTGACAAAAGTTTTCCACATCTCTGCCATGCTAACCCTGCCCTCAGAGGAGCTGGCCGTGACACAGCTGCCTTGGCGACCTCTTGCTCCTCCTCTGCCTTGGCCTTGGGCTTCCACTTGTTCCCCTGTGACATTTGGGAATGCTCTCAGTAGCGCGTCTACCAACGTGCGCTTGTACTCGCGCATCTTCCTATCACGCTCCAGTGCAGGAAGTAAGGTGGGCACATTGTCTTTGTAGCGTGGATCCAGCAGGGTGGCAACCCAGTAGTCCGCACAGGTTAAAATGTGGGCAACTCTGCTGTCGTTGCGCAGGCACTGCAGCATGTAGTCGCTCATGTGTGCCAGGCTGCCCAGGGGTAAGGACAAGCTGTCCTCTGTGGGAGGCGTATCGTCATCGTCCTGCCTTTCCCCCCAGCCACGCACCAGTGATGGACCCGAGCTGCGTTGGGTGCCACCCCGCTGTGACCATGCTTCATCCTCATCCTCCTCCACCTCCTCCTCATCCTCGTCCTCCTCGTCCTCCAGTAGTGGGCCCTGGCTGGCCACATTTGTACCTGGCCTCTGCTGTTGCCAAAAACCTCCCTCTGAGTCACTTCGAAGAGACTGGCCTGAAAGTGCTAAAAATGACCCCTCTTCCTCCTCCTCCTGGGCCACCTCCTCTTCCATCATCGCCCTAAGTGTTTTCTCAAGGAGACATAGAAGTGGTATTGTAACGCTGATAACGGTGTCATCGCCACTGGCCATGTTGGTGGAGTACTCGAAACAGCGCAACAGGGCACACAGGTCTCGCATGGAGGCCCAGTCATTGGTGGTGAAGTGGTGCTGTTCTGTAGTGCGACTGACCCGTGCGTGCTGCAGCTGAAACTCCACTATGGCCTGCTGCTGCTCGCACAGTCTGTCCAGCATGTGCAAGGTGGAGTTCCACCTGGTGGGCACGTCGCATATGAGGCGGTGAGCGGGAAGGCCGAAGTTACGCTGTAGCGCAGACAGGCGAGCAGCAGCAGGATGTGAACGCCGGAAGCGCGAACAGACGGCCCGCACTTTATGCAGCAGCTCTGACATGTCGGGGTAGTTGTGAATGAACTTCTGCACCACCAAATTCAGCACATGCGCCAAGCAAGGGATGTGCGTCAAATTGGCTAGTCCCAGAGCTGCAACGAGATTTCGCCCATTATCACACACCACCAGGCCGGGCTTGAGGCTCACCGGCAGCAACCACTCGTCGGTCTGTTGTTCTATACCCCGCCACAACTCCTGTGCGGTGTGGGGCCTGTCCCCCAAACATATGAGTTTCAGAATGGCCTGCTGACGTTTACCCCGGGCTGTGCTGAAGTTGGTGGTGAAGGTGTGTGGCTGACTGGATGAGCAGGTGGAAGAAGAGGAGGAGGAAGCCGAGAAGGAGGAGGTGGCAACAGGAGGCAAAGAATGTTGCCCTGCGATCCTTGGCGGCGGAAGGACGTGCGCCAAACAGCTCTCCGCCTGGGGCCCAGCTGCCACTACATTTACCCAGTGTGCAGTTAGGGAGATATAGCGTCCCTGGCCGTGCTTACTGGTCCACGTATCTGTGGTTAGGTGGACCTTGCCACAGATGGCGTTGCGCAGTGCACACTTGATTTTATCGGATACTTGGTTGTGCAGGGAAGGCACGGCTCTCTTGGAGAAGTAGTGCCGGCTGGGAACAACATACTGTGGGACAGCAAGCGACATGAGCTGTTTGAAGCTGTCTGTGTCCACCAGCCTAAATGACAGCATTTCATAGGCCAGTAGTTTAGAAATGCTGGCATTCAGGGCCAGGGATCGAGGGTGGCTAGGTGGGAATTTACGCTTTCTATCAAATGTTTGTGAGATGGAGAGCTGAACGCTGGCGTGTGACATGGTTGAGACGCTTGGTGACGGAGGTGGTGGTGGTGGTGTTGGTGGTACATCCCCTGTTTGCTGGGCGGCAGGTGCCAACGTTCCTCCAGAGGCGGAGGAAGAGGCCGAGGCGGCAGCAGCAGAATAGGCCGAGGCGGCAGCAGCAGAAGAGGTAGCAGGGGGAGCCTGAGTGACTTCCTTGGTTTTAAGGTGTTTACTCCACTGCAGTTCATGCTTTGCATGCAGGTGCCTGGTCATGCAGGTTGTGCTCAGGTTCAGAACGTTAATGCCTCGCTTCAGGCTCTGATGGCACAGCGTGCAAACCACTCGGGTCTTGTCGTCAGCACATTGTTTGAAGAAGTGCCATGCCAGGGAACTCCTTGAAGCTGCCTTTGGGGTGCTCGGTCCCAGATGGCGGCGGTCAGTAGCAGGCGGAGTCTCTTGGCGGCGGGTGTTCTGCTTTTGCCCACTGCTCCCTCTTTTGCTACGCTGTTGGCTCGGTCTCACCACTGCCTCTTCCTCCGAACTGTAAAAGTCAGTGGCACGACCTTCATTCCATGTGGGGTCTAGGACCTCATCGTCCCCTGCATCGTCTTCCACCCAGTCTTGATCCCTGACCTCCTGTTCAGTCTGCACACTGCAGAAAGACGCAGCAGTTGGCACCTGTGTTTCGTCATCATCAGAGACATGCTGAGGTGGTATTCCCATGTCCTCATCATCAGGAAACATAAGTGGTTGTGCGTCAGTGCATTCTATGTCTTTCACTGCTGGGGAAGGGCTAGGTGGATGCCCTTGGGAAACCCTGCCAGCGGAGTCTTCAAACAGCATAAGAGACTGCTGCATAACTTGAGGCTGAGACAGTTTCCCTGGTATGCATGGGGGTGATGTGACAGACTGATGGGGTTGGTTTTCAGGCGCCATCTGTGCGCTTTCTGCAGAAGACTGGGTGGGAGATAATGTGAACGTGCTGGATCCACTGTCGGCCACCCAATTGACTAATGCCTGTACCTGCTCAGGCCTTACCATCCTTAGAACGGCATTGGGCCCCACCATATATCGCTGTAAATTCTGGCGGCTACTGGGACCTGAGGTAGTTGGTACACTAGGACGTGTGGATGTGGCAGAACGGCCACGTCCTCTCCCAGCACCAGAGGGTCCACTAACACCACCACGACCATGTCCACGTCCGCGTCCCTTACTAGATGTTTTTCTCATTGTTATGGTTCACCACAACAACAAATATATTATTTGGCCCAATGTATTGTATTCAAATTCAGCGGGATATAAATTTGAGGCCTAGTATTTAGGCGCTGGGTGACAGGTATGGGTTTAGTGACAGAATTAGATTTGGAAATGCACAGTAGCGGGTGTGTGAAGTTATTCTGAATGACCCTATGTGCACCTTGAATATTATATACCCTTTTAGGGATAGATTTCAAATAGCTCTGATATAGCAGAAACCACTAAATTATGAAATTGCTAAATTGGGAATTGTATTTCAACCCAGAACAAGAAATGTGCTTGAACGGACACTAAATAACTCGCCCAGCTACAGCACTAGGGACAGATTTAGCGGGATATAAATTTGAGGCCTAGTATTTAGGCGCTGGGTGACAGGTATGGGTTTAGTGCCAGAATTAGACTTGGAAATACACAGTAGCGGGTGTGTGTGAAGTTATTCTGAATGACCCAATGTGCACCTTGAATATTATATACCCTTTTAGGGATAGATTTCAAATAGCTCTGATATAGCAGAAACCACTAAATTATGAAATTGCTAAATTGGGAATTGTATTTCAACCCAGAACAAGAAATGTGCTTGAACGGACACTAAATAACTCGCCCAGCTACAGCACTAAGGACAGATTTAGCGGGATATAAATTTGAGGCCTAGTATTTAGGCGCTGGGTGACAGGTATGGGTTTAGTGCCAGAATTAGACTTGGAAATACACAGTAGCGGGTGTGTGTGAAGTTATTCTGAATGACCCAATGTGCACCTTGAATATTATATACCCTTTTAGGGATAGATTTCAAATAGCTCTGATATAGCAGAAACCACTAAATTATGAAATTGCTAAATTGGGAATTGTATTTCAACCCAGAACAAGAAATGTGCTTGAACGGACACTAAATAACTCGCCCAGCTACAGCACTAGGGACAGATTTAGCTGGATATAAATTTGAGGCCTAGTATTTAGGCGCTGGGTGACAGGTATGGGTTTAGTGCCAGAATTAGACTTGGAAATACACAGTAGCGGGTGTGTGTGAAGTTATTCTGAATGACCCAATGTGCACCTTGAATATTATATACCCTTTTAGGGATAGATTTCAAATAGCTCTGATATAGCAGAAACCACTAAATTATGAAATTGCTAAATTGGGAATTGTATTTCAACCCAGAACAAGAAATGTGCTTGAACGGACACTAAATAACTCGCCCAGCTACAGCACTAGGGACAGATTTAGCGGGATATAAATTTGAGGCCTAGTATTTAGGCGCTGGGTGACAGGTATGGGTTTAGTGCCAGAATTAGACTTGGAAATACACAGTAGCGGGTGTGTGTGAAGTTATTCTGAATGACCCAATGTGCACCTTGAATATTATATACCCTTTTAGGGATAGATTTCAAATAGCTCTGATATAGCAGAAACCACTAAATTATGAAATTGCTAAATTGGGAATTGTATTTCAACCCAGAACAAGAAATGTGCTTGAACGGACACTAAATAACTCGCCCAGCTACAGCACTAGGGACAGATTTAGCTGGATATAAATTTGAGGCCTAGTATTTAGGCGCTGGGTGACAGGTATGGGTTTAGTGCCAGAATTAGACTTGGAAATACACAGTAGCGGGTGTGTGTGAAGTTATTCTGAATGACCCAATGTGCACCTTGAATATTATATACCCTTTTAGGGATAGATTTCAAATAGCTCTGATATAGCAGAAACCACTAAATTATGAAATTGCTAAATTGGGAATTGTATTTCAACCCAGAACAAGAAATGTGCTTGAACGGACACTAAATAACTCGCCCAGCTACAGCACTAGGGACAGATTTAGCGGGATATAAATTTGAGGCCTAGTATTTAGGCGCTGGGTGACAGGTATGGGTTTAGTGCCAGAATTAGACTTGGAAATACACAGTAGCGGGTGTGTGTGAAGTTATTCTGAATGACCCAATGTGCACCTTGAATATTATATACCCTTTTAGGGATAGATTTCAAATAGCTCTGATATAGCAGAAACCACTAAATTATGAAATTGCTAAATTGGGAATTGTATTTCAACCCAGAACAAGAAATGTGCTTGAACGGACACTAAATAACTCGCCCAGCTACAGCACTAAGGACAGATTTAGCGGGATATAAATTTGAGGCCTAGTATTTAGGCGCTGGGTGACAGGTATGGGTTTAGTGCCAGAATTAGACTTGGAAATACACAGTAGCGGGTGTGTGTGAAGTTATTCTGAATGACCCAATGTGCACCTTGAATATTATATACCCTTTTAGGGATAGATTTCAAATAGCTCTGATATAGCAGAAACCACTAAATTATGAAATTGCTAAATTGGGAATTGTATTTCAACCCAGAACAAGAAATGTGCTTGAACGGACACTAAATAACTCGCCCAGCTACAGCACTAGGGACAGATTTAGCTGGATAAAAATTTGAGGCCTAGTATTTAGGCGCTGGGTGACAGGTATGGGTTTAGTGCCAGAATTAGACTTGGAAATACACAGTAGCGGGTGTGTGTGAAGTTATTCTGAATGACCCAATGTGCACCTTGAATATTATATACCCTTTTAGGGATAGATTTCAAATAGCTCTGATATAGCAGAAACCACTAAATTATGAAATTGCTAAATTGGGAATTGTATTTCAACCCAGAACAAGAAATGTGCTTGAACGGACACTAAATAACTCGCCCAGCTACAGCACTAAGGACAGATTTAGCGGGATATAAATTTGAGGCCTAGTATTTAGGCGCTGGGTGACAGGTATGGGTTTAGTGCCAGAATTAGACTTGGAAATACACAGTAGCGGGTGTGTGTGAAGTTATTCTGAATGACCCAATGTGCACCTTGAATATTATATACCCTTTTAGGGATAGATTTCAAATAGCTCTGATATAGCAGAAACCACTAAATTATGAAATTGCTAAATTGGGAATTGTATTTCAACCCAGAACAAGAAATGTGCTTGAACGGACACTAAATAACTCGCCCAGCTACAGCACTAGGGACAGATTTAGCTGGATATAAATTTGAGGCCTAGTATTTAGGCGCTGGGTGACAGGTATGGGTTTAGTGCCAGAATTAGACTTGGAAATACACAGTAGCGGGTGTGTGTGAAGTTATTCTGAATGACCCAATGTGCACCTTGAATATTATATACCCTTTTAGGGATAGATTTCAAATAGCTCTGATATAGCAGAAACCACTAAATTATGAAATTGCTAAATTGGGAATTGTATTTCAACCCAGAACAAGAAATGTGCTTGAACGGACACTAAATAACTCGCCCAGCTACAGCACTAGGGACAGATTTAGCGGGATATAAATTTGAGGCCTAGTATTTAGGCGCTGGGTGACAGGTATGGGTTTAGTGCCAGAATTAGACTTGGAAATACACAGTAGCGGGTGTGTGTGAAGTTATTCTGAATGACCCAATGTGCACCTTGAATATTATATACCCTTTTAGGGATAGATTTCAAATAGCTCTGATATAGCAGAAACCACTAAATTATGAAATTGCTAAATTGGGAATTGTATTTCAACCCAGAACAAGAAATGTGCTTGAACGGACACTAAATAACTCGCCCAGCTACAGCACTAAGGACAGATTTAGCGGGATATAAATTTGAGGCCTAGTATTTAGGCGCTGGGTGACAGGTATGGGTTTAGTGCCAGAATTAGACTTGGAAATACACAGTAGCGGGTGTGTGTGAAGTTATTCTGAATGACCCAATGTGCACCTTGAATATTATATACCCTTTTAGGGATAGATTTCAAATAGCTCTGATATAGCAGAAACCACTAAATTATGAAATTGCTAAATTGGGAATTGTATTTCAACCCAGAACAAGAAATGTGCTTGAACGGACACTAAATAACTCGCCCAGCTACAGCACTAGGGACAGATTTAGCTGGATATAAATTTGAGGCCTAGTATTTAGGCGCTGGGTGACAGGTATGGGTTTAGTGCCAGAATTAGACTTGGAAATACACAGTAGCGGGTGTGTGTGAAGTTATTCTGAATGACCCAATGTGCACCTTGAATATTATATACCCTTTTAGGGATAGATTTCAAATAGCTCTGATATAGCAGAAACCACTAAATTATGAAATTGCTAAATTGGGAATTGTATTTCAACCCAGAACAAGAAATGTGCTTGAACGGACACTAAATAACTCGCCCAGCTACAGCACTAAGGACAGATTTAGCGGGATATAAATTTGAGGCCTAGTATTTAGGCGCTGGGTGACAGGTATGGGTTTAGTGCCAGAATTAGACTTGGAAATACACAGTAGCGGGTGTGTGTGAAGTTATTCTGAATGACCCAATGTGCACCTTGAATATTATATACCCTTTTAGGGATAGATTTCAAATAGCTCTGATATAGCAGAAACCACTAAATTATGAAATTGCTAAATTGGGAATTGTATTTCAACCCAGAACAAGAAATGTGCTTGAACGGACACTAAATAACTCGCCCAGCTACAGCACTAGGGACAGATTTAGCTGGATATAAATTTGAGGCCTAGTATTTAGGCGCTGGGTGACAGGTATGGGTTTAGTGCCAGAATTAGACTTGGAAATACACAGTAGCGGGTGTGTGTGAAGTTATTCTGAATGACCCAATGTGCACCTTGAATATTATATACCCTTTTAGGGATAGATTTCAAATAGCTCTGATATAGCAGAAACCACTAAATTATGAAATTGCTAAATTGGGAATTGTATTTCAACCCAGAACAAGAAATGTGCTTGAACGGACACTAAATAACTCGCCCAGCTACAGCACTAAGGACAGATTTAGCGGGATATAAATTTGAGGCCTAGTATTTAGGCGCTGGGTGACCGGTATGGATTTAGTGACAGAATTAGACTGGGATATGGCCAAAAAATAAACAGACTATTGCTGGTTAAATGCACTTGGTGTGACAGCTTCACCCTGATGTAGGCTTTAGCCAAAAAACAACCACACCATTGAGGGTTAAATGCACTTGGTGACAGGCGCAGCTTGCCCCTGATTTAGTATATGGCCAAAAAATGAACAGACTATTGCTGGTTAAATGCACTTGGTGTGACAGCTTCACCCTGATGTAGGCTTTAGCCAAAAAACAACCACACCATTGAGGGTTAAATGCACTTGGTGACAGGCGCAGCTTGCCCCTGATTTTGTATATGGCCAAAAAATGAACAGACTATTGCTGGTTAAATGCACTTGGTGTGACAGCTTCACCCTGATGTAGGCTTTAGCCAAAAAACAACCACACCATTGAGGGTTAAATGCACTTGGTCGCAGCTTGTGCTGGCGCACCACAAGACACAAAATGGCCGCCGATCACCCCAGAAAAATGTGACTGACAAACGGTCTGGGCAGCCTAAAAACAGTGAGCAATTGAGGATCAGCAGCTCAATGATCCACAGCTGCAGATCGATCAGTTAATCAAGTCCTTTGGAGGAGTTAATCTGCCTAATCTCGCCCTACTGTCGCAGCCGCAACCTCTCCCTACGCTAATCAGAGCAGAGTGACGGGCGGCGCTATGTGACTCCAGCTTAAATAGAGGCTGGGTCACATGGTGCTCTGGCCAATCACAGCCATGCCAAGAGTAGGCATGGCTGTGATGGCCTCTTGGGGCAAGTAGTATGACGCTTGTTGATTGGCTGCTTTGCAGCCTTTCAAAAAGCGCCAAGAAAGCGTCACAAAAGCGCGAAGAAAGCGACGAACACCGAACCCGAACCCGGACTTTTACGAAAATGTCCGGGTTCGGGTCCGTGTCACGGACACCCCAAAATTCGGTACGAACCAGAACTATACAGTTCGAGTTCGCTCATCCCTAATTAAAATGTAAAATCTGCCAAAAAGGTGAAATTCAGAAATGTCATCTCTATTTTACATTATTTCTTGTGGAACACCTAAAGGGTTAAAAAAGTTTGTAAAATCGGTTTTGTATACCTTGAGGGGTGCAGTTTATAAAATGGGGTCATTTTTGGGTGGTTTCTATTATGTAAGCCTCACAAAGTGACTTCAGACCTGAACTGGTCCTTAAAAAGTGGGTTTTGGGTGGGTTTTGGATATTTTCCTAAAAATTTCAAGATTTGCTTCCAAACTTCTAAGTAGAGTTGAGCGAACACCTGGATGTTCGGGTTCGAGAAGTTCGGCCGAACTTCCCGGAAATGTTCGGGTTCGGGATCCGAACCCGATCCGAACTTCGTCCCGAACCCGAACCCCATTGAAGTCAATGGGGACCCGAACTTTTCGGCACTAAAACGGCTGTAAAACAGCCCAGGAAAGGGCTAGAGGGCTGCAAAAGGCAGCAACATGTAGGTAAATCCCCTGCAAACAAATGTGGATAGGGAAATGAATTAAAATAAAATTAAATAAATAAAAATTAACCAAAATCAATTGGAGAGAGGTCCCATAGCAGAGAATCTGGCTTCCCGTCACCCACCACTGGAACAGTCCATTCTCAGATATTTAGGCCCCGGCACCCAGGCAGAGGAGAGAGGTCCCGTAACAGAGAATCTGGATTCATGTCAGCAGAGAATCAGTCTTCATATCATAGCAGAGAATCAGGCTTCACGTCACCCACCACTGCAACAGTCCATTTTCATAAATTTAGGCCCAGCACCCAGGCAGAAGAGAGAGGTCCCGTAACAGAGGATCTGGCTTCATGTCAGCAGAGAATCAGTCTGCATGTCATAGCAGAGAATCAGGCTTCACGTCAGCCACCATTGCAACAGTCCATTGTCATAAATTTAGGCCCAGCACCCAGGCAGAGGAGAGAGGTCCCGTAACAGACAATCTGGCTTCATGTCAGCAGAGAATCAGTCTTCATATCATAGCAGAGAATCAGGCTTCACGTCAGCCACCAGTGCAACAGTCCATTGGCATATATTTAGGCCCAGCACCCAGGCAGAGGAGAGAGGTCCCGTAACAGAGGATCTGGCTTCATGTCAGCAGAGAATTAGTCTGCATGTCATAGCAGAGAATGAGGCTTCACGTCAGCCACCACTGCAACAGTCCATTGTCATATATTTAGGCCCAGCACCCAGGCAGAGGAGAGAGGTCCCGTAACAGACAATCTGGCTTCATGTCAGCAGAGAATTAGTCTTCATGTCATAGCAGAGAATCAGGCTTCACGTCACCCACCACTGTAAGAGTCCATTTTCATAAATTTAGGCCCAGCACCCAGGCAGAGGAGAGAGGTCCCGTAACAGAGGATCTGGCTTCATGTCAGCAGAGAATCAGTCTGCATGTCATAGCAGAGAATCAGGCTTCACGTCACCCACCACTGCAACAGTCCATTGTCATAAATTTAGGCCCAGCACCCAGGCAGAGGAGAGAGGTCCCGTAACAGACAATCTGGCTTCATGTCAGCAGAGAATTAGTCTGCATGTCATAGCAGAGAATGAGGCTTCACGTCAGCCACCACTGCAACAGTCCATTGGCATATATTTAGGCCCAGCACCCAGGCAGAGGAGAGAAGTCCCGTAACAGACAATCTGGCTTCATGTCAGCAGAGAATCAGTCTTCATGTCATAGCAGAGAATCAGGCTTCACGTCACCCACCAGTCCATTGTCATAAATTTAGGCCCAGCACCCAGGCAGAGGAGAGAGGTCCCGTAACAGACAATCTGGCTTCATGTCAGCAGAGAATTAGTCTGCATGTCATAGCAGAGAATGAGGCTTCACGTCAGCCACCACTGCAACAGTCCATTGGCATATATTTAGGCCCAGCACACAGGCAGAGGAGAAAGGTCCCGTAACAGAGGATCTGGCTTCATGTCAGCAGAGAATTAGTCTGCATGTCATAGCAGAGAATGAGGCTTCACGTCACCCACCACTGCAACAGTCCATTGGCATATATTTAGGCCCAGCACCCAGGCAGAGGAGAGAGGTCCCGTAACAGACAATCTGGCTTCATGTCAACAGAGAATCAGTCTGCATGTCATAGCAGAGAATCAGGCTTCACGTCACCCACCACTGCAACAGTCCATTGTCATAAATTTAGGCCCAGCACCCAGGCAGAGGAGAGAGGTCCCGTAACAGACAATCTGGCTTCATGTCAGCAGAGAATTAGTCTGCATGTTATAGCAGAGAATGAGGATTCACGTCAGCCACCACTGCAACAGTCCATTGGCATGTATTTAGGCCCAGCACCCAGGCAGAGGAGAGAGGTCCCGTAACAGACAATCTGGCTTCATGTCAGCAGAGAATCAGTATTCATGTCATAGCAGAGAATCAGGCTTCACGTCACCCAACATTAGAACAGTCCATTGGCATATATTTAGGCCCTGGCACCCAGACAGAGGAGAGGTTCATTCAACTTTGGGTAGCCTCGCAATATAATGGTAAAATGAAAATAAAAATAGGATTGAATGAGGAAGTGCCCTGGAGTCCAATAATATATGGTTAAGGGGAGGATGTTAATGTCTAATCTGGACAAGGGACGGACAGATCCTGTGGGATCCATGCCTGGTTCATTTTTATGAACGTCAGCTTGTCCACATTGGCTGTAGACAGGCGGCTGCGTTTGTCTGTAATGACGCCCCCTGCCGTGCTGAATACACGTTCAGACAAAACGCTGGCCGCCGGGCAGGCCAGCACCTCCAAGGCATAAAAGGCTAGCTCTGGCCACGTGGACAATTTAGAGACCCAGAAGTTGAATGGGGCCGAACCATCAGTCAGTACGTGGAGGGGTGTGCACATGTACTGTTCCACCATGTTAGTGAAATGTTGCCTCCTGCTAACACGTCGCGTATCAGGTGGTGGTGCAGTTAGCTGTGGCGTGTTGACAAAAGTTTTCCACATCTCTGCCATGCTAACCCTGCCCTCAGAGGAGCTGGCATTGACACTGCTGCCTTGGCCACCTCTTGCTCCTCCTCTGCCTTGGCCTTGGGCTTCCACTTGTTCGCATGTGACATTTGGGAATGCTCTCAGTAGCGCGTCTACCAACGTGCGCTTGTACTCGCGCATCTTCCTATCACGCTCCAGTGCAGGAAGTAAGGTGGGCACATTGTCTTTGTAGCGTGGATCCAGCAGGGTGGCAACCCAGTAGTCCGCACAGGTTAAAATGTGGGCAACTCTGCTGTCGTTGCGCAGGCACTGCAGCATGTAGTCGCTCATGTGTGCCAGGCTGCCCAGGGGTAAGGACAAGCTGTCCTCTGTGGGAGGCGTATCGTCATTGTCCTTCCTTTCACCCCAGCCACGCACCAGTGATGGACCCGAGCTGCGTTGGGTGCCACCCCGCTGTGACAATGCTTCATCCTCATCCTCCTCCACCTCCTCCTCATCCTCGTCCTCCTCGTCCTCCAGTAGTGGGCCCTGGCTGGCCACATTTGTACCTGGCCTCTGCTGTTGCCAAAAACCTCCCTCTGAGTCACTTCGAAAGAAACTGGCCTGAAAGTGCTAAAAATGACCCCTCTTCCTCCTCCTCCTCCTCCTCCTGGGCCACCTCCTCTTCCATCATCGCCCTAAGTGTTTTCTCAAGGAGACATAGAAGTGGTATTGTAACGCTGATAACGGCGTCATCGCCACTAGCCATGTTGGTGGAGTACTCGAAACAGCGCAACAGGGCACACAGGTCTCGCATGGAGGCCCAGTCATTGGTGGTGAAGTGGTGCTGTTCTGTAGTGCGACTGACCCGTGCGTGCTGCAGCTGAAACTCCACTATGGCCTGCTGCTGCTCGCACAGTCTGTCCAGCATGTGCAAGGTGGAGTTCCACCTGGTGGGCACGTCGCATATGAGGCGGTGAGCGGGAAGGCCGAAGTTACGCTGTAGCGCAGACAGGCGAGCAGCAGCAGGATGTGAACGCCGGAAGCGCGAACAGACGGCCCGCACTTTATGCAGCAGCTCTGACATGTCGGGGTAGTTGTGAATGAACTACTGCACCACCAAATTCAGCACATGCGCCAAGCAAGGGATGTGCGTCAAATTGGCTAGTCCCAGAGCTGCAACGAGATTTCGCCCATTATCACACACCACCAGGCCGGGCTTGAGGCTCACCGGCAGCAACCACTCGTCGGTCTGTTGTTCTATACCCCGCCACAACTCCTGTGCGGTGTGGGGCCTGTCCCCCAAACATATGAGTTTCAGAATGGCCTGCTGACGTTTACCCCGGGCTGTGCTGAAGTTGGTGGTGAAGGTGTGTGGCTGACTGGATGAGCAGGTGGAAGAAGAGGAGGAGGAAGCCGAGAAGGAGGAGGTGGCAACAGGAGACAAAGAATGTTGCCCTGCGATCCTTGGCGGCGGAAGGACGTGCGCCAAACAGCTCTCCGCCTGGGGCCCAGCTGCCACTACATTTACCCAGTGTGCAGTTAGGGAGATATAGCGTCCCTGGCCGTGCTTACTGGTCCACGTATCTGTGGTTAGGTGGACCTTGCTACAGATGGCGTTGCGCAGTGCACACTTGATTTTATCGGATACTTGGTTGTGCAGGGAAGGCACGGCTCTCTTGGAGAAGTAGTGGCGGCTGGGAACAACATACTGTGGGACAGCAAGCGACATGAGCTGTTTGAAGCTGTCTGTGTCCACCAGCCTAAATGACAGCATTTCATAGGCCAGTAGTTTAGAAATGCTAGCATTCAGGGCCAGGGATCGAGGGTGGCTAGGTGGGAATTTACGCTTTCTCTCAATAGTTTGTGAGATGGAGAGCTGAACGCTGCCGTGTGACATGGTTGAGACGCTTGGTGACGGAGGTGGTGGTGGTGTTGGTGGTACATCCCCTGTTTGCTGGGCGGCAGGTGCCAACGTTCCTCCAGAGGCGGAGGAAGAGGCCGAGGCGGCAGCAGCAGAAGAGGCCGAGGCGGCAGCAGCAGAAGAGGTAGCAGGGGGAGCCTGAGTGACTTCCTTGGTTTTAAGGTGTTTACTCCACTGCAGTTCATGCTTTGCATGCAGGTGCCTGGTCATGCAGGTTGTGCTAAGGTTCAGAACGTTAATGCCTCGCTTCAGGCTCTGATGGCACAGCGTGCAAACCACTCGGGTCTTGTCGTCAGCACATTGTTTGAAGAAGTGCCATGCCAGGGAACTCCTTGAAGCTGCCTTTGGGGTGCTCGGTCCCAGATGGCGGCGGTCAGTAGCAGGCGGAGTCTCTTGGCGGCGAGTGTTCTGCTTTTGCCCACTGCTCCCTCTTTTGCTACGCTGTTGGCTCGGTCTCACCACTGCCTCTTCCTCCGAACTGTGAAAGTCAGTGGCACAACCTTCATTCCATGTGGGGTCTAGGACCTCATCGTCCCCTGCATCGTCTTCCACCCAGTCTTGATCCCTGACCTCCTGTTCAGTCTGCACACTGCAGAAAGACGCAGCAGTTGGCACCTGTGTTTCGTCATCATCAGAGACATGCTGAGGTGGTATTCCCATGTCCTCATCATCAGGAAACATAAGTGGTTGTGCGTCAGTGCAGTCTATGTCTTCCACCGCTGGGGAAGGGCTAGGTGGATGCCCTTGGGAAACCCTGCCAGCGGAGTCTTCAAACAGCATAAGAGACTGCTGCATAACTTGAGGCTCAGACAGTTTCCCTGATATGCATGGGGGTGATGTGACAGACTGATGGGGTTGGTTTTCAGGCGCCATCTGTGCGCTTTCTGCAGAAGACTGGGTGGGAGATAATGTGAACGTGCTGGATCCACTGGCGGCCACCCAATTGACTAATGCCTGTACCTGCTCAGGCCTTACCATCCTTGGAACGGCATTGGGCCCCACCATATATCGCTGTAAATTCTGGCGGCTACTGGGACCTGAAAGTAGTTGGTACACTAGGACGTGTGGATGTGGCAGAACGGCCACGTCCTCTCCCAGCACCAGAGGGTCCACTAACACCACCACGACCATGTCCACATCCGCGTCCCTTACTAGATGTTTTCCTCATTGTTATGGTTCACCACAACAACAAAAATATTATTTGGCCCAATGTATTGTATTCAAATTCAGCGGGATATAAATTTGAGGCCTAGTATTTAGGCGCTGGGTGACCGGTATGGATTTAGTGGCAGAATTAGACTTGGAAATGCACAGTAGCGTGTGTGTGAAGTGATTCAGAATGACCCTATGTGCACCTTGAATATTATATACCCTTTTAGGGATAGATTTCAAATAGCTCTGATATAGCAGAAACCACTAAATTATGAAATTGCTAAATTGAGAATTGTATTTCAACCCAGAACAAAAAATGTGCTTTGACGGACACTAAATAACTTTCCCATCCACAACAGGACAGCGGTAACGAGAGATTTAGCGGGATATAAATTTTAGGCCTAGTATTTAGGCGCTGGGTGACCGGTATGGATTTAGTGACAGAATTAGACTGGGATATGGCCAAAAAATAACCACACAGTTGCCAATAACTCAACGGCAATTACTGTCTCAAGAGGTTGATGAAGAGGATGAGAGACAGTTGTCAATTACTGAGGTAGTGGTTAGGTCAACAGGGGGATAGGGGCAGAGTGAGGAAGTGGAAGAGGAGGTGGTTAACGATCAAGTCACTGACCCAACCTGGGAAGGTAGAAAGGCAAGCGAAGACAGCAGAACAGAGGGGGAGGGATCTGCTGCACCACAACAGGCTGGAAGAGGCAGTGAGGTGGCAAAAGGGAGAAGGCGGGCCACACCAAACAGGCCTGCAACTGTTCCCTGGAGCACAACATTGCGGAAAACTCCCTTGCCAAGGGGTAGGTGTTCCGCAGTCTGGCGATTTATTGCAGACGACAAATGAATTGTAATTTGCAACCTGTGGCATACAAAAATGAGCAGGGGGGTAAACACTAGCAACCTCACCACCACCTGCATGATCTGCCACTTGGCATCAAAGCACCGTAATAGTTGGGCTAAACGCCTGGGTCCACAATCTGTGTCTGTAGGTCACACCACTGCATCCTCTTCCCCTGTGTTATGTGCTGGCCAATCCCCTGTTCAAGACACAGGCCTGGATGCCACCCGCCCTGCACCTGGACCTTCACAAGCACCATTAGTGACCACATCCACTTCCGTGTCCCAGCGCAGCATACTAATGTCTTTACACCAGGCATTTGAATGCAAGCGCAAATACCCAGCCACCCACCCACAGGCCATATCACTAAATGTGCAGCCTTTCAAATTACTGGTCCTTGAAATTTTGCCATTTAAGCTTGTGGCCACTGATGCTTTCCGCAGCCTGATGTCAGCTGCCGTTCTGCGTTACGCAGTCCCCAGCTGCCACTATTTTTAAAGTTGTGCCATGCCCGCTTTACACAAACATGTGTCCCGTAACATCACACGTGCCCCGACCAACGCAGTTACTGGGAAGGTCCACTTAACCACAGACACATGGATAAGTGCATTCGGCCAGGGACGCTACATTTCCCTGACTGCACACTGGGTGAATGTTCTGGAGGCCGGCAGCGAGTCGTACCCTGGGATGGCACAGGTGATACCGACGCCAAGGTTTGCGGGCCCTACGTCTATCAGGGTTTCTGGCAGCACCTACTTTAGTGGCTCCAACCCAACTTCTCCTCCTCCACTTCCACCTCAGAATTATCCACTAGCAGTGTAGCACTGCAGAGGGGAAGCGTCAACAGGCCTTGCTGAAGCTGATATGCTTATTGGACAAACAGCACACCGCTGCAGAGCTGTGGCAGGGGTTAAGAGACCAGACTGAGCTGTGTCTCTCGTTACTCAACCTATAACCAGGCATGGTTGTGTCTGATAATGGCCGTAACTTGGTGGCGGCTTTGGAGCTTGGCAAGCTCAGAAACATCCCATGCCTAGCCCACCTCTTAAACTTAGTGGTTCAGCGGTTTCTCAAAACCGACCCCAATTTGCCTAAGCTACTGGTGAAGGTGCAACGCTTGTGTGCACATTTTAACAAATCTCCGTCAGCTTCAGCTGGTCTGTCAACGCTGCAGCAGCACTTGAAATTGCCAGTTCACCGGCTGTTGTGGGACGTGAGCACAAGCTAGAACTCCACGTTCCACATGTTGGCCAGGCTTTGTGAGCAGCAGAGGTCAGTAGTGGAATACCAGCTGCAACATGGTCGTCACCTTTCCAGTCAGCTTCCGCTATTCACAAGCAAGAAGTGGGCATGGATATCTGACCTCTATGAGGTTTTAAGAAACTTTGGGGAATCAACACAGATGGTGAGCGGCGATAACGCTATTGTCAGCGTAACCATCCCACTTCTGTTTCTACCGAAAAGCTTGGTGCTCACAATTAAGGCTGACGCTTTGCATGTAGAAGAGGTAGAAATGGGGGAAGACATTACACAGGGTTATAGCCAGACCACCTTCAGAGGAGGATACGGTTGCCTCCTCTACAGAGGGTAGTACCCATGGAAGTTTAATTCCATCTGTTCAGCGTGGGTGGGCAGAAGAGGAGGAAGATGATGACAAGATTGACAGTGATTCTCCTGATGACGACAGCAAAGTCTTGCCTGTTGGTACTTTTTGTAAAGGGTCAGCTCACCAGCAATCCTTCACCTACAATCTTTTACAGGGTCACCTAACCTGAAGGCCCTCGCATATAATGTTTTAGAGAGTCAGTTCACCTGCAGGCCCTCACCTACAACCCTTTAAAGGGTCAGCTCACCAGCAGGCCCTCGCATATAATTTTTTACAGGTTCAGCTCACCAGAAGGCCCTCAGCTACAATCTTTTACAGGGTCAGCTCACCTGAAGGCCCTCGCATATAATTTTTTAGAGGTTCAGCTCACCAGCAGGCCCTCACCTACAATGTTTTACAGGGTCAGCTCACAAACAGGCCCTCGCATTAAATTTTTTAGAGGGTCAGCTCACCTGCATGCCCTCACCTACAACCTTTTAGAGGGTCAACTCACCAGCAGGCCCTCACCTAAAATCTTTTACAGGGTCAGCTCACCTGCAGGCCCACACCTAAAAAATTTGACAGGGTCATCTTACCAGCAGGCCCTTGCATATAATTTTTTAGAGGATCAGCTCACCAGCAGGCCTTCACCTACAATCCTTTACAGGGTCAGCTCACCTGAAGGCCCTCACCTACAACCATTTAGAGTGTCAGCACGCCAGCAGGCCCTCGCATATAATTTTTTACAGGGTCAGCTCACCAGCAGGCCTTTACCTACAATCTTTTACAGAGTCAGCTCACCTAAATTCCCTCACATATAATTTTTTAGAGGGTCAGCTCACCAGCAGGCCAGCACCTTAAATCTTTTACCGGGTCAGCTCACCAGAAGGTCTTTGCATATAATGTTTTGCAGGGTCAGCTCACCAGCAGGCCTTCACCTACAATCTTTTACAGGGTCAGTTCACCTGAATGCCTCCGCATATAATTTTCTAGAGGGTCAGCTCACCAGCAGGCCCTCACCTACAATGTTTTACTGGGTCAGCTCACCAGCAGGCCCTCGCATAAATTTTTTTAGAGGGTCAGCTCACCAGCAGGCCTGCACCTAAAATCTTTTACAGGGTCAGCTCAACTGCAGGCCCGCACCTAAAATCTTTTACAGGGTCAGCTCACCTGAAGGCCCTCGCATATATTATTTTAGAGGGTCAGCTTACCTGCATACCCTCACCTACAACCGTTTAGAGGGTCAGCACACCAGCAGGCCCTCACCTACAATCTTGTACAGGGTCAGCTCACCAGCAGGCCCGCACCTAAAATCTTTTACAGGGTCAGCTCACCTGTAGGCCCGCACCTAAAAAAATTTACAGGGTCATCTCACCAGCAGGCCCTCGCATATAATTTTTTAGATGGTCAGCTCACCAGCAGGCCTTCACCTACAATATTTTACAGGGTCAGCTCACCTAAAGGCCCTCACCTACAACCTTTTAGAGTGTCAGCTCACTAGCAGGCCCTCGCATATAATTTTTTACAGGGTCAGCTCACCAGCAGGTCCTCGCATATCATTTTTATAGGTTCAGCTCACCAGCAGGCCTGCACCTTAAATCTTTTACAGGGTCAGCTCACCTGCAGGCCCACACCTAAAATCTTTTACAGGGTCAGCTCACCTGCAGGCCCACACCTAAAATCTTTTACAGGGTTATCTCACCTGCAGGCCCTCACCTAATTATACCTAATTTGCACGCATGCTGCCTTGCTTGGATGTGGTAGCGGTAGCCATTTCTTAGGCTCCCTCTCCAGAATCGAACCATGATTCCCCATTACCCGTGTTCACCATGATTTGTGCTGACATCGAAAGTTGATAGGGCAGACATCCGAATGGATCATCTCCATCACGGGAACGTACGATTGGTCCTAGGTTATCTAGAGTCACCAAAGTCGCAGCAGGCCCTCACCCATAATGTTTTAGATGGTCAGATCCGCAGGCCCTTGTTCCAAATGTTTTTGAGTGTCACCAGCAGGCAATTAATCATAATTGTTCAAGGCTGTGTATAATGCCCTCCTTTATGTGTAACAAAGGGTGTATTGTAGTGCCGGTTCCTTGTAATTTTTGGCAGCCCTTTCACATAGTGCATAGGCTTTAACAGTATAGGAGAATACATGAAGAATTGTGCCACAATGTGAATGAGGCCCTCCTTTATGTGATATACAGGTTGTATCGGAGTGCCTCTTCCTTGTAATTTTTTCAGCACTTGCACTTTATATACTTATATACAGGAAAAAATATTTACTAACAATTTTTCCTCTAAAATTGATTTTATCTTCAGTTTGGTGCGTATTATTGTCAGTCTATAAAAGTTGCATACTACTCGGACAACATCGTTCCCATCAGCGACCTTTGGAACCCAAGATGCATCTGGACATCCTCCCCATGCTGTTCCCGAACCATTTTTATGATGTTTCCATCAATTTCTGACCTTTTCCAATGAACCAGGCGCACCCCGCCCCCCCCCCCCTCTTCAGAGCAGGGGTGCCTGGTTTAATGCTCGGGTTTTCCCATTGACTTCTATTATGCTCAGGTGCTCGGTGGAGCACCTGAACATCCCGATGTGCTTGGCCAGAGCACCAGAGCACTTTTGTGCTCGATCAACACTATTTACTACGCAAACTTTGATGTAGATCAGGTAATTGTTGGAGTAAAACTCATTCTGTTAAAAATTATTCAATGCTTTCCAAGTGCTTAATTCATTTCGACCTCATGCACACGACCGTTGTTTTGTCCCGTGTCCGTTTTCCGTGATTTTCTGCGGACCCATTGACTTTCAACGGGTCCGTGGAAAACTCGGCTAATGCACTGTTTGTCATCCGCGTCCGTGATCCGTGTTTCCAGTCCGTGAAAAAAATATGACCTGTCCTATTTTTTTCATGGACAACGGTTCGTGGACCCATTCAAGTCAATGGGTCCGTGAAAAAACACGGATGCACACAAGATTGTCATCCGCATCCGCGTCCGTTTTTTTCCTATCATTTGCATGGCAAACTTTACTTAGATTTTTTTTAACTTTCCTTCATTTTTTTACTTTTCCTTAATTTCCTGGAGATCATCCAAAAATAAAGGAAGGCACACAGAAACAAAAATGGACACGGATCACAGAACAATGGAAACCCTTTTTGCGGACAGCAAAAATATACTGTCGTGTGCATGAGGCCTTAGGCATACTTACGCATAGCAAGATTTAGTGACGTGTTACAACAATTCTGACTTTGGATTTGTAATCCGCACACTTGATTTATTATAGGACAAATTGTTTTTGGCCAGTAGCAGAAGAAACTTTTTTTGTTGTGTGGTGTTATGGAAGGGTTAAAAGTTAATAGCACCTTTTTTACTTTTATAATGGTTTGATAGTTGCTACAGCTTCTGCCTTGCACCTGTAGAACACTCATAACACCAAGGGCATCCGAATTAACATCAGACAGGAGCACCAATATTAGGGCATTACCCAAAGGAAGAATAAATATGCTCTCTTATCACTGCCCTGGCCCTAGGAAGCGTTGGTGTGATGATTGCCACTGTGATTAATTATTGCATCTAGAGCCACTATCACTCCCATCCTCCTCTTGTTCCAAGGCTTGTAGCAAAGTTTCCAGAGATCATTTTCCTTGAAAGTGTCACACATTCCCCAGCTGTGTCATCGGGGTCTCCTTATTGCACACTGTCACTTTTGGCTCTTACCTGAAATGCAGAAGGAGGACATGGCTCTCCTCACTTAGCACACCCTGGCTTCCATCACCAAACACATGAAACAACAGAACACTGCTGACCGAACTTTGTGGTTACAAGAAAGAGCAGAAAACGGGATAGGTTGGTGTGCCAGGGGACTTGTGGCTTTGGGTCCCGATAGTAGCTAAGACCCCAATAGTTATTCCACTTCAACTATATACTGTTTGTTTAGGCTAAGTGCACATCTGCACTTACTGTAGATTGTGAATACTGAAACTGCTACTGGTGCCCAATGGATCCCATTCATTATAATTTGGTCCATCGGTTATCTGGTGTGAATGCCAGCATTTTGCCAGACAAAATTTTGCTGCATGAAGTGGTATTTTGTCCATCTAAGATGGAGGCCCCTGCAGATGTGAACCTAGCATTAACAGGTAGAGTTGAGCGGACACCTGGATGTTCAGGTTCGGCAGGTTTTGAGCACTAAAATGGCTTTAAAAATGTCATGGAAAGAGCTAGAGGGCTGCAAAAGGCAGCAAAATGTGCTTAAGAGCATGGCAAATACTATGTCTAGGTGGAAGCGGCGGCGAAGGAGGAAAAGGTAGCCAACACAGATGTGTGTTATTTTGCATTTTTACATAGGAGTATCCCCCAAAATATTGGGACATATAAAAAAAAAGGAATAAGTGCACTTGAGTATAAGGATGGATGGTTGAGGCTGTTAGAACTATCTATTCTGCATAAGTTACAGACAAGTCCTGAGGGATCCAAGCCTGGTTCATTTTAATGAACGTGAGCTTGTCCACGTTGGCTGTGGACAGGCTGCTGCGTCTGTCTGTTATGACGCCTCCTGCCGTGCTAAATACACGTTCAGAGAGTACACTGGCATACAGGGCAAGGCATACAGGGCAAGCTCTGGCCATGTGGACAATTTGGAGACCCAAAAGTTGAATGGGGCAGAACCATCAGTCAGTACGTGTAGGCGTGTGCACAGGTACTGTTCCACCATGTTGTTCAAATGCTGCCTCATGCTAACACGCTCCATATCAGCAGTTGGGGGCGGTTGTTTCAGCGAGGTGACAAAGCTTTTCCACATGTCGGCCATGCTAACCTTGCCTTCTGAGGTGCTGGCGCTGACACAGCTGTGTTGGCGACCTCTTCCTCCTCCCCTGCCTTCGCCTTGTGCTTCCACTTGTCCCACGGCGTCAGTCAGGAATGCTCTCAGAAGCGCGTCTACCAGCGTGCGCCTGTAGTCACACATCTTCCGATTACTCTCCAGTGAGGGTAATTAAGGACGGCACATTGTCTTTGTAACAGGGATCCAGCAGGGTGGCTACCCAGTAGTCAGCACACGTTAAAATGTGGGCAACTCTGGTGTTGTTGCGCAGGCACTGCAGCATGTAGTCGCTCATGTGTGCCAGGCTGCCCAGAGGTAAGGACAAGCTGTCCTCTGTGGGAGGCGTATCGTCTGCGTCCTCCGTATCCCCCCAGCCATGCACCAGTGATAGGCCCGAGCTGTGTTGGATGCCACCCTGCTGTGAACATTCTTCATCCCCATCCTCCTCCTCATCCTCCTCATCCTCCAGTAGTGGGCCCTGGCTGGCCAAATTTGTACCTGGCCACTGCTGTTGCAAAAATCCTCTTTCTGAGACACTTCTAAAAGACTGGCTTGAAAGTGTTAGAGATGACCCCTCTTCCTCCTCCTCGTCCTGGGCCACATCCTCTTCCATCATCGCCCAAAGTGTTTTCTCAAGGAGACATAGACGTGGTATTGTAGCGCTGATAACGTCGTCATCACCACTGGCCATGTTTGTTGAGTACTCGAAACAGCGCAACAGGGCACACAGGTCTCGCATTGGAGGCCCATTCATTGGTGGTGAAGTGGTGCTGTTCTGCAGTGTGACTCACCCGTGCGTGCTGCAGCTGAAACTCCACTATGGCCTGCTGCTGCTCGCACAGTCTGTCCAGCATGTGCAAGGTGGAGTTCCACCTGGTGGGCACGTCGCATATGAGGTGGTGAGCGGGAAGGCCGAAGTTACACTGTAGAGCAGACAGCCGAGCGCCAGAAGGATGGGAACGTCGGAAGCGCGCACAGACGGCCCGCACTTTACGCAGCAGCTCTGACATGTCAAGGTAGTTGTGAATGAATTTCTGCACCACCAAATTCACACAAAACATGTGCGTCAAACCGGCTAGTCCCAGAGCTGCAACGATATTTCGCCCATTATCGCACACCACCAGGCCGGGTTTGAGGCTCACTGGCAGCAACCACTTGTCGATCTGTTGTTCTATACCCCACCACAACTCCTGCGCGGTGTGGGGCCTGTCCCCCAAACACATCAGTTTCAGAACGGCCCGCTAACGTTTACCCCTGGCTGTGCTAAAGTTGGTGGTGAAGGTCTTTAGCTGACCGGATGAGGAGGTGGTAGAAGAGGAGCAGGAAGCCGAGTAGGAAGAGGAGGCAACAGGAGGCAAAGAATGATGCCCCGCGATAGTGGCGGCTGGGAACGACGTACTGTGGGACAGCAAGCGACATGAGCTGTTTGAAGCTGTCCGTCTCCACCAGCCTAAATGACAGCATTTCAAAGGCCAGTAGTTTAGAAATGCTGGCATTTAGGGCCAGGGATCAAGTGGGAATTTACGCTTTCTATCAAAGATTTGTGAGATAGAGAGCTGAACACTTCCGTGTGACATGGTGGAGATGCTTGGTGACGGAGGTGGTGTTGTTGGTAGCACATCCTCTGTTTGCTGGGCGGCAGGTGCCAACGTTCCTCCAGAGGCGGAGGAAGAGGCCGCGGCAGCAGCAGAAGAGGGAGCAGGAGGGGCCCGAGTCCTTTCTTGGTTTTGAAGGTGCTTACTCCACTGCAGCCCGTGTCTCGCATGTAGATGCCTGGTCATGCAGGTTTTGCTAAGGTTCAGAACTTTAATGCTTCGCTTCAGGCTCTGATGGCACAGCATGCAAACCACTCTGGTCTTGTCATCAGCACATTGTGTGAAGAAGTGCCATGTCAGGGAACTCCTTGAAGCTGCCTTTTTGTGTGCTCGGTCCTTGGTGACGGTGGCGAACTGTTTTGGCGATGGCTGCTCTGCTTTTGCACCCTGCTTCCCGCTTTTGCTACGCTGTTGGCTTGGTCTCACCACTGCTTCTTCCTCCGAACTGTGAAAGTCAGTGGCACGACCTTCATTCCATGTAGGGTCTAGGACCTCATCGTCCCCTGCAACGTCTTCCACCCAGTCTTCCTCCCTGACCTCCTTTTCAGTCTGCACACTGCAGAAAGACGCAGCAGTTGGCACCTGTGTTTCGTCATCATCAGAGACTTGCTGAGGTGGCATTCCCATGTCCTCATCAGGAAACATAAGTAGTGGTGCGTCAGTGCATTCTGTGTCTTCCACCCCTGGGGAAGGGCTAGGTGGATGCCCTTGAGAAACCCTGCCAGCAGAGTCTTCAAACAGCATAAGAGACTGCTGCATGACTTGAGGCTCAGACAGGTTCCCCGATATGCACGGGGGTGATGTGACAGACTGATGGGCATGGGTTTCAGGGGCCACCTGTGCGCTTTCTGCAGAAGACTGGGTGGGAGATAATGTAAACATGCTGATCCACTGTCGGCCACCCAATTGACTAGTGCCTGTACTTGCTCAGGCCTTACCATCCTTAGAACGGCATTAGGCCCGACCAAATATCGCTGTAGATTCTGGCGGCTACTGGGACCTGCGGTAGTAGGTTCAGTAGGACGTGTAGCTGTGGCAGAATGACCATGTCCTCTCCCTGCACCAGAGGCTCCACCAACACCATCACCACGACCATGACCGCATCCCTTATTAGATGTTTGCCTCATAGTTAGCGTTCACAAAGCAAAGTAAAAAGTGGTTAAGTCTGTTAAAATAATTAACCGCCAATAAAAACCCTGATGTAGGGTATTGCACAATTTTTTTTTAACTCTATATGACAGCGGTATTTGTGTCCTTAATTTCACAGTAACTTATGCATGTCTAATCCTAGATGTGCAGTATATCAGAGGGTTTTTTCACCCCAGTAACCAAAAAGCCGTATTTCTGGCCTAAATGTGACAGTCACTTATGCATGTCTAATCCCAGATGTGCACTATATGAAACAGATGTATTTTTTTTCACCCCACTAAACAAGAAGCTGTATTTCTGGCCTAAATGTGACAATCACTTATGCAAGTCTAATCCCAGATGTGCACTATATGAAACAGATGTATTTTTTTCACCCCAGTAAGCAAAAAGCTGTATTTCTGGCCTAAATCTGACACTCACTTATGCACGTTTTATCCTAGATGTGCACTTTATGAAACAGATTTTTTTTTTCACCCCAGTAAGCACAAAGCCATATTTCTGGCCTAAATATGACAGTCACTTATGCATGTCTAATCCCAGATGTGCACTATATGAAACAGATAATTTTTTTTCACCCCACTAAACAAAAAAACATATTTCTGGCCTAAATGTGACAATCACGTATGCAAGTCTTATCCCAGATGTGCACTATATTAAACAGATGTATTTTTTTCACCCCAGTAAGCACAAAGCTGTATTTCTGGCCTAAATGTGACAGTCACTTATGCACGTCTAATACCAGATGTGCACTATATGAAACAGATGTATTTTTTTCACCCCACTAAACATAAAAATGTATTTCTGGCCTAAATGGGACAATCACTTATGCAAATCTTATCCCAGATGTACAGTATATGAAACAGATGTATTTTTTCACCCCAGTAAGCACAAAGCCGTATTTATGGCCTAAATGTGACAGTCACTTATGCATGTCTAATCCCGATGTGCACTACAGTATATGAAACAGATGTATTTTTTTCACCCCAGTAAGCAAAAGGCTGTATTTCTGGACATGCAGACAAGCAGATAGCCTGTGCTGGTGCACTATCAATGCATAAAATGGCTGACGATTATGTATTGATATTGACTAACTGAAGGAAAAAAAGTTTGTTTTCAGTAGTAGTTGGCTCAGGGCAGGCTTAAAAAAATTGTGCACTGCACCCACAAAACACGTTTGCTGTAGATCGCTGAGTAAAGAAGCAGTTCTGAATCTTCATAAGATTTCTCCCTCACAGCAGCTGCAGCCTCTCTCTACACTAATCCGAGCAGAGTGATGGGCGGCGCTAAGTGACTCCAGCTTAAATAGAGGCTGGGTCACATGCTTCAGTTGGCCAATCACAGCCATGCCAATAGTAGGCATGTCTGTGATGGCCTTTTGGTGCAAGTAGTATGACGCTTGTTGATAGGCAGCCTTTCAAAAAGCGCCATAAAAATCGCCGAACACCGAACCCGAACTTTTACGTAAATGTTCTGGTTCGGGTCCGGGTGCCGAAAACCCTATTAACGGGCATTAAGAACATTTCTAACAACTAAATAAAGATATTCAGCAGCACCAATGCCTGGATCTAGATGTTATTACATATACTATTGCTTTACTACAAGCTCCTTTACTCTTAGTCATAGAGCTTGATTTCTGCCAAACTAAATGAGCTTTAAATAAATGTCATTTTTCCCAGATGATTTGATGATAAGCTTTAAATATAAAGCGTCCGAGGCTTATGAACTTGTTTGAATTGCACCACATTATTTTGCAAGGTCTAATAGAAAAAAAGGTAATTCATCAAATGCTGCAGGATCTCACTAGTCATTTGTACCCTCTGAGCCTGCTAATGGACCATAAAATTTAGCTACCTCAAGATAAGCTGTTGGTTAATGAAAAATCGTTAGATTATTCACAGATGAGACAAGGCAATGCCCCCTTATTCAGTCCATGCAATTCATGGCAAAGGTTACATTATCAGGCTCAAGGAAGCACAGAGACATTTCATTTCGAGCTATTTATTTTCAGCTCTCTTAGTTCAGCAAAATGGGAAATAAAAATTGTATAACGTAAAAGCGTCACAGGCAAATGTCAAAATGAAATATCTACAATGGCATTAACATATGGATAGAAACAGATACAAAACATATTTTTTTTTTTTAGACAGGGTTGCATACAGCCTTGCTTCATTAGTAACTACAGTATTTGATCCAGCATTTTTTTTCCATCTCATCTCTTTCTTATTGAAATATTCACCACATTAAAATCTCATGTACGTCACATTTAGGCCCCTTTCACACGGGCGAACGTATGGCACCCGCACTGAATCCTGACCCATTCATTTCTATGGGGCTGTGCACATGAGCAATGTTTTTAACGCATCACTTGTGCGTTCAGTTGAAATCGCAGCATGCTCTATATTGTCCGATTTTGACGTGACGCAGCCCCATAGAAGTGAATGGGGTGCGTGAAAATCGGATGGCATCCGGATACCATGCGTTGCGTTCAGTTTTTTTTGACGGAAGTCACTTAGCAACACTCCTGGGCTTATATAATACAGGAAGTAGGCGTTTTTTTTCTCTGTGTCTGTCTGCATGTGGTTTGTGGCAGCACATGAGGGATCAGTTTTCTGCAGCTTTTTCAAGCCCTCGTGGAGCGAATAGTTGTCAGCATGCCCAAAAATCCACGTGCCATGGATGTGGAAAAGCTGATTGTCCTGGTGCAGGATAGGCCCTGCCTCTGGGATCTACGCTGTTCCGAATACCAGGACAGATATAAAAAGGACGCAGCCTGGGAGGAGGTTACCCAGGATCTGTTTGCAGCCATATGGCAAACGACCAAAGGCCAAAGTCACAGGAATTTAAGTAAGTTAAAACAATGTATACATGTTTGATCTATGTTGTCCTCCCTAGTCTACAGGCCTTGTTATACGTTAGTTTACCTATCACTTTAGAAGTTGATCCATGTTCCTTTCTTGCCTTTCTATTACCAGTTGAAGAGGTCAAGAATCGTTGGCGGAGCTGCCGTGACCAATTCCGGAAGTAAATGAGAAAGCAGGGGCTGGTCTCCACAAGAAAAGGCTGTACCTCTTCCGGGAGCAGCTAATGTCCCTCCGCGCTGTCATGGATCTGCGTCCGTAAGTCCATTCTACACAATAAGCTATATGCACTGTATGGGGATTTTTTACATACTGTGAATGTTTTGAATGGATCAATGTGAAATGTCATATTTTGCAATAGCAAACATTCATATTGCTCCTTTTTTAACCAAAAGTAGGATATTAAAATGATGAGTTGAGTAAAGATTGATGGTACGTAAATAATGTAGCAGGATTAACCCACATGCTCTATGGTACATAGATGTCTAATAAATGTGTTTTTAAAAATTTGGTTTACTCGTTTTGGTTAAAGTTAACACGATAGTATACATGAGTATAGACCTTATATTTCTGAGTGTGTGGGTTATCCCTGCTACATCTATACTACCACAATTACCACATATGTCTATTTTTGGTTGGCAGGGGAGTTGCTAGTGTGTGAAAACATCTGGGGCACAAGGCCACTGTACAACGCCCCCGTGAATCCAAGTTACACCCATGAAGCTATGTCGCCATCCCCGGGGGGAGGGGGGCTTCACAGTAGTTATTAACCCCTTTCAGCAGTCCCCCCTTCAGTGAATGGGGGCGTGCTGAAAGTGGTTTAATAACTACTGCGAAGGGACTAGCCATCTGGGCAACCCCCAGATCACCCCCCATCCCCCCTTGTACTAGTTCCGCTACTTATCTGTTGCGCTGGCATGAGTTCAGTCACTTCTGTGCCATTGGTGCTCAATCGCAGCAAATAAGTAGCGGAACTAGTACAAGGGGGGTGATCAGGGGGGTGATCAGGGGGGTGATCAGGGGGTTGCCCAGTTCCAATCAATGGAAAAATTCACTTGAATATTTCCTTAACATTCTATCAGCAATCCAGCATAACATTCAGGGCACTGGACCAAACATATGGGGCACAAGCCCCGAATGTTTTGCCATAATGAAACCTCGGTTTGTTGGACCTGTTAGTACTATGTGACAAATGTAGATTGTGTAGCTCATGACAGGAATATGTTAATAATAGAATTTTTGATTCCTCATGTTTATATATTTTACTCATTTTGTAGAACGGAGGACAACCTAGAGGAGGAAGGAGAAGAATCGGCACCACAATTGTCGAGTGCTTGCGAGGAGGAGACGACAGCTGGGCAGCAGGAGACTCTTCCAGGACCAACACCAGCACCTTCCGAGCCTCCCGCAGCATCAGGAGCTTATTCCCCCCCTCCCCCCCTGGCTCTACCCATCAGGTCCAGACGACGGGCAAATCCTCCTGCCGAGTCCAACGTGAATGTCCAAGTTTTGGATTATTTATCTCGGGCTCGGCAGGAGGATCATCACGATATGTTTGCCCGTAGTCTGGCCCATTATATGCGGCAGCTACCTCCAGAACGATTATTACGGACAAGAACTTCCGTAGAAATCGTTCTGGAGCTAGCGAATTCCCTTCCTGATCCCTCGGTCATGCATGACGCCCTTGAAAATTTACGCCGCTATGGGCAACTAATTGTCCCCAAACACCCCACTGTTTCCCAGCCATTACTCGACCAACCACAAATGCCCCCCCAAGGGATCATTATGGGCCACCAATGGCGCCATATGTTCCACAGATTCTGGGTGAACCCAGCTATGGGCCTCCGGGACCCTCGCCCAGTCGAGCTGGGCCACCACAATGCCTTGGCCCCCCTTCCTAGGCACAATTTTCAAGGTCTCCTTCCCAGGGCCAATATTCCTGCCCCCCATCCCAGGGCCAATATTCCGGCCCCCCATCCCAGGGCCAATATTCCGGCCCCCCATCCCAGGGCCAATATTCCGGCCCCCCATCCCAGGGCCAATATTCCGGCCCCCCATCCCAGGGCCAATATTCCGGCCCCCCTTCACAGGGCCAATATTCCGGCCCCCCTTCACAGGGCCAATATTCCGGCCCCCCTTCACAGGGCCAATATTCAAGAGCTCCTTATGAGGGACAAGGTCAAAATCAGCCTGGACCCTCACAATATTCTGCCCCTCCTTATCAGGGATCTTCTTCGCCATCAAGGCAATATGTTAATTTGTAGTCATTTGGCCATAAAAATTTATTTATTTTCATATCCCAGAGATTTTCTTTTCTTTTAATGTGTGCAATAAAACACATTTTTGTTTTCAAGCTTCAAATGTGTCTGATTTTATTTTATTGTGCATACACATACCACAATATATAGATAGTACATTTGTACTAGACATTAGTAACCACATAGGACACATATGAAATGTTAATTTTGCACACAAACACTGACGTTCAATAGTTTTTATTTTTAGGGGTTCTTACATCAAAATGTAGGTCATAATAAATTTAAATTAGTTTGTTTTATTACACATACATACAAAACATGTTAGACCAACAAATCTATACTCCTCCAACACCATATAATCAATATTAAGACATTTGTTTAACTCTGTATTATACCGAAAAACATTTTTACAATTTTGAGTAATTTAGCCACATTTTGTAGGTAATAGAGAAATGAGGTATTAGTACATATTTCACATACCATGTAGATTAGACTATTTATTTGCAAAATATGTAAGCTCGCAACCCACGTCAAGGGTCCTCATAATCTTGCGAGTCCCTAACTAACAAAAATCCAAACTTAACTAAACTCAAACCATCCTGGTTATGAAAATAGAGTGGCAAACACAAAAGTCCATGCATTGAGGACTACTGTTGAAAAGGAAAAGAACCAATAGGGGACATAAAATAATCCGAAAAAAAATCCCGCACTCTGAGTCCAGCATATCCAGATCGTCCAAGTAAAGTGTCTCTGGGTGATGGTGTACTGTACACTTGGGCGTCTTCATCAGGTGTGGCCTCATAGGTGCGTATGTAGTTATGCAGCACTACACATGCCTTGATGACCACATTGACATTTTGTGGTGCCAGCTGTATTGACGACTGGAAAACCCGCCATTTATTTGAAAAAATGCCGAATGTGCACTCCACAAACCTTCTGGCTCTACTTAACCGATAATTAAAATTGCGCTTCTTGGCATCCAAACCGCGTCGAGGATAAGGACGCATCAGGTGGCTAGAAAGGGCAAATCCCTCGTCCCCTACGACCACATAAGGCGCAGGTGGGCCAGTAGAGCCAGGAAGGTTTGCTGGCTGTGGTACGTCCAGTTGGTTGGACTGAAGCCAGCGACCCATTCTGGAAGCCCTGAAGATGCTGAGCATCTGCAGAACTTCCATAGGACCCAATATCTACAATTATAAACCTGTAGTTTGTGTCAGCCAAGGCCAACAAAACTACAGAGAAAAACTGCTTATAATTATAGTATTGGGACCCTGAGTTCGGTGGCTTCTTAACCCGTATGTGTTTCCCGTCAAGGGCACCAAGACAATTAGGAAATTGAGCCCTTTCCTGGAAGCCATGGGCTATATCAAGCCACTGCTGCCTGGTTGGTTGTGGCAGCACTGAAGCCTTCAGTGTCAACCAAATGGCGGCACATGTAGCCCGTACCACACCAGCAATTGTGGAAGTGCCCATTCGAAAAACAAAATGCAAAGACGAAAAAGAATTACCAGTCGCCAGATATCTGAAAAGAATAGAATTAGATACTTTCATAGCATATGTTTTTAAATCTAGCACATTATTTGACATTATTTAATGGAAAAGTAGCTGATAAATATATGAAACAAGCACATAGTGGTATATTTTGACAAAAATATGATTTATATTCTGATATAAAACTAAATAAGGAATAGCATTGAAACCTTCAAAAAGTTCAAGACAATTAACATATACACACAGGTGCAGTGTCCTAATCATTACAGGCTGCATTTGAATAATTAACCCCTGCGGAACTGGATTCTGGTGTGACTAATCTAACCACACACAGTTTATCACTAAAAATAAGGGAGTTTAAATACAGGTCTACTTCAGTTACGCACTCAGGCATATAATAGTAAAAAATTAAAATACATAGGCCATTGACCTAACAACTATGTATTGGAAAACAGGGTGGCATTAAAGTATTTAGTCTGAAAATATATATAGTCTTACCTTAAAGTAATAATAAGCAGTTCTTCAGGTGACACACTCCGCTTCATATTGGTGTCCTGAAAAGTTAAGGAAGGCCTCAACTCCTCCAACAGACGATCAAAAGTAGACACCGACATGCGGCTATAATTGAAGAACTTTGGAGGGTGCGCACGGAGCTCAGCGTACAAGCCAACAAAGATACCTTTGCTGGCACGCTGCGAAAGTATGGGATGCACCCACATGCGCTTCCTCCGCGGCTCCTCCTCAATCATTTCTGGCTGCTCTCCAAAACAGCGGGAGACCAGCCAGTGCAAAAACACATGGTCAGTGGATGACAGGGTGAAAGTGGACATCCTGCAAAGGATAATCCACTAACAAACACACACACCAATCAACACACAAACCACTCCACCAAAAAATGGAGCTGTCCAACAAAACAATGCATGCTGGGGGTATTTATATGGTGTTTGCAGTTACAGGTGAATGTAGTGGATTGATCAGTTTTTTTTAACGCGCCCTGAAAAAAACGCATGCCATCCGGATGTCACACGCACGGGAAAAACGCACGAACGCGAGGCAATCGCATAATGAACTGACAGCACTCGCCTGAAAAATCGCTAGCTTTTCACTGAACGCACCCTGAACGCATCCGGCTAAAAAACATGACGCCCGTGTGAAAGAGGCCTTACTGTACATGTGCCTACAGAATGCAACTATAATGCAAAATTCATTAGCATAAATACTGTAATTACTACAAAATGTCTGTGCATAGTCACAGCCTCATCAATCAGGGTAGCCCACTAATATCAAAGTGCATTATTTAGTGATGATGCTTTGTATAGTGACAGGCATTACCTGACGTAGGTGGAACTGTGACAACCAGTTTCAGACTGAATGGAGAGATGATCATGTATGTGTGTGGTTCTCTCCATTCAAAAAAAGGCTAGAGATACATGGTAACTTTTGGCCACACAGTATTTACCCCATTCAAAACCAAGCTAGTTTTCACCATAAGGACCAAGCCACATTTTGCAAATCTGACATGTTTCACTTTATGTGGTAATAAGGGTCCACATCCGTGGATCGGCAAAACACCCGGCTGGCACCACCCATAGAGCAGCTTATTCTTGTCCGCAATTGTGGACAAGAATAGGACATGTATTTATTTACGGAGCCGCGGCCTAGAGGTTCGGCGCCAAAGCTCGGAAGTTCAGGGCCGCGCTCCAGAAATGCGGATGCGGAGAGCACATAGTGTGCGCTTCGCATCTCTTCTGGCCCCATAGAGAATTAATGGGTCCGCACCCGTTCCCGATATTGCGAAACGGATGCGGACCCATTTGCGGACGTGTGATTGGACCCTAACTCTGGTACACTTTTAAGCCTCTTTTACACTATGTTTTTTTTGCGTTCTGTATACGGTCCGTATACGGAACCATTCATTTCAATGGTTCTGCAAAAAAAAAAAAAAACGGAATGTACTCAGTATGCATTCCATTTCCGTATCTCTGTTTTTCCGTTCTGTTGAAAGATAGAACATGTCCTATTATTGCCCGCAAACTACGTTCCGTGGCTCCATTCAAGTCAATAGGTCCTCCCAAAAAATTGAATACACGCGGAATGTACTCCGTATGTCTTCCGTATCAATTCCGTTTTTGCGGAACCATCCATTGAAAATGTTATGCCCAGCCCAATTTTTTCTATGTAATTACTGTATACTGTTTCTGCCATACGGAAAATGGAACGTAAACGGAACAACGGATCAGTCAAAAGCGGACCGCAAAATACTGAAAAAGCCATACGATTGTGTGAAAAAGGCCTAACTTATATTAGCGATTCTGAGAATATGACATATTGTACTTCATGTAAGTGGTAAATTTGTGTCAAAATGTTTCACCTTTATCTATAAAAAATTCCAAAATTTACAGAAAATTATAAAAATTCACTAATTTGAAATTTGAATGTCTCTGCTTTTAAGGCCTCTTTCACACTGGCGTGTGCGGCACTTGGCCCAATGCACGAGCACAGTCCGTGAGGCAGCCGCAGCGGATCGCGGACCCATTCACTTGAATGGGTCCGCGATCTGGCTGTTGCGCAAAAAGATCGGACATGTTCTATCTTTTTACGGAACGGAAGTATGGGACGAAACCCGACGGAAGCACTCCGTAGTGCTTCCGTAGGGTTCCATGGTTCCGTTCCGCACCATTCCGCATCTCCGGATTTGTGGACCCATTTAAGTGATTGGGTCCGCATCCGTGATGCGGAATGCCCACGGAATGGCGCCCGTGTATTGGCCCGCATTTTTCGGGCTGCAATACGGCAACGGGCCCCTCACGCTAGTGTGAAAGAGGCCTAAAGAAGATTGTGATACCTCATTAAACAGTTGTTACTGTACATTTCCCAGATGTCTACTTCATGTTGGCATCATTTTGTAAACGTTATTTTATTTTTTAGGACATTAAAGAAGGCTTAGAATTTTAGAAGCAATTCTTAAAATTTTTAAGAAAATTTCCCAAACCCACGTTTTAAGGACAAGTTCAGTTATGAAGTCACTGTTGGGCTTGCAATGTAGAAACCACCCATAAATGACCCCATTTTAGAAACTACACCCTTCAAGTTATTCAAAACTGATTTTACAAATGTTGCTAACCCTTTAAGTGTTCCACAAGAATTAAATTAAAGTGGAAGTGAAAATTTCAAAATTTACATTGTAGATTTTCCATTTTAATCTATTTTTCCCTGTAGCACAGCAAGGTTGAACAGCCAAAGAAAACTTAATATTTATTATCCTGATTCTACAATTTACTGAAACACCCCACATGTAGTGGTAAACTGCTGTAAGGGCACACAGCAGGGCTCATGGATTTTGGAGGGCAGATTTCACTGGGATAATTTTAAGTTGCCATGTCACATTTGAAGATCTCCTTATGTACCCCTAGAGTAGAAACTCCCAAAAAGTTAGTCCATTTTGTAAACTACGGGATAAGGTGACAGTTTTATTGGTACTATTTTGGGGTATATATGATTTTTGATTGCTCGATATTACGCTTCTTGTGAGGTAAGATAAACAAAAATGTATTTTTATGGAGTTCTTCTGACAGGTTGGATCATGTGTTGCTTTTATAGAGCAGATTGATACGGACACGGCAATATCAAATATGTGTATTTTTGTTGTTGTTTCAGTTTTACATAATAAAGCATTTTTTTAAACAAAAATAATGTTTTTGTGTCTTCATTTTCTGAAAGCTAAATTTCTTAAATTTTTCTGCCAATTGTCTTGTGTAGAGGCTCTTTTTTGCATAAAGAGCTGACATTTATATTGCTACAATTTTTGGGTACATATGATTTTTGGTCATTCAATATGACACTTTTTGGGGAAAAAGTGACCGAAAAATGGCTAGTTTGGCACAATTTTTATTTTTTTAACACCATTCAACTGAGGGGGTAGATCATGTGAAATTTTTATAGAGCAGGATTTTACGGACGTGGGCGATACCTAATATGTCAACTTTTTTATGTATTTCAGTTTTACACAATAAAAGCATAGATAATGTTTTAGCATCTCCATTTTCTGAGAGCCATATTTTTTTATTTTTTGGCGATTGTCTCATGTGGGGGCTCATTTTTTGTAGGAAGTGATGACGTTTTGATTGGTGCTGTTTTGGGGTACATATGTCTTTTTGATCGCTTGAAATTACACTTTTGATATAAGGTGACAAAAAAAATTGAATTTTTTGCTCAGTTTTTATTTTTATTTTTTTACATCGTTCACCTGAGGTTGTAGATTATGCAACATTTTTATAGAACTTATACAAAATTGCCAGGAACGGCAAAATAACGCAGTGAGGAAGTATAGAAGCTAAATCCACACTTTGACACCTTCCTACATATAAAATGTAACTTTTAATAAATACCACTAAAAGCTGAAAATACATTAAAGGCAAGCCCTGCAATCTTAAATGCACAGGTCAGACAACAATCTAGTACAATACATAATCTGTCAACATATGCATTAGATATAAACAAGCATATATTCTCAAAAGCTCATGGTTTCTCTGTGTTAGGCCGAATGCACACGGCTGATTTTCACGTCCGTGAGCGGTCCGTGGAACCGCGGCCTGGATTCCTGCTGAGAGCCCAGTGTATTACTGTACTGTGACGGCAGCAGGGAGCAGGAGCAACCAATGACGCTGTGCGCTCCTGCTCTCAGCAGGAATCCAGGCCGCGGTTCCACGGACTGCTCACGGCCGTGTGCATTCGGCCTTACTCACAGTTTATAGAACCACTGATGAATATGCGAAAATGTTGATCACCTGTCAGGATTCAAACCCATAACCGGCCATGTCCCAGGCGGTAGCTCTAGCCACTAGACTACCAACCCTTCTGGACTTTTACTTCTACTGAACTCTTTGATCTCCCGCTACTGGACTCCACCCAGCCTTGCCTTGTTAATCTCTGTGATTCCTTGCACCTGCTACTTCCTCTTTATAAGCCCAGCCTCTTGCACCAGACCCCCGCTGGTTATTGTTCTTCTGGACTTGATCCTGCTGCATCTACCACTGTTCCTCTGTTGCTACTACTACCAACTCGACTGTTGCCGACCTCGGAATTGTCCCCGACTACTCTCTTGCTTGATCCTCTACTACCGTCTACCTCTCTGTTGTCGACCCGGACGCCTCCACCCCGCCTCTCTCCTTGCGGTTTCCTGCTACTGGACTCCACCCGGTACACTGCCCGGTGCCCTCCCACGCAGGTGAGCTAGCACCCCCAACAGAATAACCAGCCGTAAAATGGAGTCCACGATGGCCACCCTGCGCAAACAAGTCTCCGAACTTCAGGAGCTTGGCGCCACTGCCCAAAAGGAATTGGCTCAACTTCAAGGCACAATCCAGAGCCAACAGAGGGAAATTATTGACTTGCAGCGTCAACTACTGGACGTAGGCGGCGCAGTCACAGACACTCGCATGCCTCTCCCGTCAAAGTTTAACGGCGATCGGCGCCAGTTTCGGGGGTTCCTCAACCAGTGCCGTATCTACTTTCAGATGCAGCCGGGCTCCTTTTCCTCGGACAGAAAGAAGATCCTGTTCATCATCAACCTTCTAACTGACGAGGCCCTGGCATGGGCATCTCCATATGTGGAATCCCACAGTCCCTTATTGAATAACCTAGACAAATTTACCGGAGCCATGAGCCAAGTCTTCGACGACCCTAACTGCTGCGCAACTGCCGAGGCTAGGCTGCACAGTCTACGGCAGGGAAGACGCTCTGTAGCCGAGTATACCTCAGAGTTCTGCTGCTGGACTCTCTGAACTTATAAAGGATGAGCTTGCCAGGGTATACGCCCTAGACGATCTGGATGACTTCGTCCAACTGTGCATCCAAATTGACCGGAGACTCGCGGAAAGAAGGAGAGAAAGACTCAGCCCGTGTACCCTTTCACTCCAACGACTCAGCCGGCTCACCAACCCTCCACCGAGCCGATGCAGGTCGACGCACTGCGCAAGACTCTATCAGCTGCTGAAAAGAAGAGATGACTGGCCGCAGGCCTCTGCCTTTACTGTGGCGAGCCAGGGCACTTCGCTATTAGGTGCCCCAATAAGACTCGCCAAACCATCGCTGTCACTGAATTACGTGAATTACAACAGGCCACAATCTCACCCTTGGACTCTGAAACCATGGACACTACAGGTACCGGGTCCCACTTCATTGTTTCCATCCTTATCACCATTGGGGAATGACAGCTTCCCTGCTCTGTAATGCTTGACTCGGGGGCCGGCGGAGATTTCATGGACTTGACCTTCGCCCATGAGAACAACATACCACTGGTAACCGGGGCAGCCCCCATCGATCTGGAAATGGTCGATGGGACCCCGCTCTCTTCTGGGCCGGTTACGCACCAGACCGCTGATTTTCAATTCCTCGTCAAAATCGATCATAAGGAGACCATTCACTTCTACCTGATCACCTCCCCTAAGTTTCCGGTGATCCTAGGCATCCCTTGGTTGGCCACCCACAACCCCTCGGTGGACTGGGACTCCTCGTCAAACCCGATCATAAGGAGACCATTCACTTCTACCTGATCACCTCCCCTAAGTTTCCGGTGATCCTAGGCATCCCTTGGTTGGCCACCCACAACCCCTCGGTGGACTGGGACGCCCGCTGCATACGGTTCTGCTCGGACTTTTGTTCTCAGAACTGTTTACATGAATCTGTCTCTTCTTCGCCTGAAGAACCTACCATATTCAGACTATCCACCAAGGAGCTTTTATCCCCGCAATATCGGGAGTTCCAGGATGTCTGTGACAAAAGAAATGCAGACAAACTTCCCCCGCATCGGCCTTATGACTGCCCGATTGAGCTGCTACCTGTAGCTGAAATACCCTTCGGCAGTATATATTCCCTCTCCGAGCCGGAACTCAAGGCCCTGAAGGAGTACTCAGACGAAAATCTAAAAAAAGGGTTTCTACGACCTTCCACATCTCCTGCAGGGGCCCCTTTCTTCTTCGTGGAGAAAAAAGACTCTTCTCTACGCCCTTGCATAGATAATCGAAAGCTCAACAACGTTACTGTGAAGAACCGGTACCCCCTCCCCCTGATTTCTGAACTACAACCTGGTCCGAATTCACCCGGGGGACGAGTGGAAAACTGCCTTCCGAACCCGCTATCGTCACTTTGAGTATCTGGTCATGCCTTTCGGCCTCTGCAATGCCCCTGCAACCTTCCAACAGTTTATCAACGACGTCCTCAGGGACATGCTTGACCACTTTGTGGTAGCATATCTGGACGATATTTTGATTTTCTCAGAAGACCTTGAACAACATGTGGGCATGTCCGCAGGGTGCTACAGAAACTCTGTGAACAGTCTCTCTATATTAAACTGGAGAAGTGTGAATTTGAACAGATTTCCACCCAATTCCTCAGCTATATTATTTCCCCGGAGGGCTTAAGTATGGATCCCCGGAAGATCCAGGCTGTGACTGAGTGGCCCGCCCCGAAGAAGGAAAAGGAGGTCCAGAAGTTTGTAGGTTTTGCAAACTTTTATCGGAAGTTCATCGGGAACTTTTTTGAAAATCATTGCCCCAATCACGCAACTAACAAAAAAGACTGTCCCCTTCGTGTGGACTTCGGAGGCACAGGAGACCTTTGCTAAACTGAAGTCCCTCTTCACCTCTGCCCCGATCCTGGCACACCCAAACCCTGAATTACCATTTGAATTAAATTCTGTTTCAATGTTCAGGGGAAAAGATGCTCCTACACCCTTGCACTTTCTTCTCCCTCCAGATTTCCCCCGCTGAACGGAATTACGACATCGGAAATAAGGAACTGCTGGCAATCAAGGACGCTTTCACTGAGTGGAGAAACTTGCTGGAGGGGGCCCACAATCCCATCTCTGTATACACCGACCACCGGAACCTAGAGTTTATCCGCAGCGCCAAGAGACTCCCTGTCAGACAGGCCAGGTGGAGTCTGCTTTTCTCCAGATTCAATTTTGTTATCTTCTATCGCCCTGGATCGAAGAACGGCAAAGCGGATACTCTTTCAAGGATGTTCTCTGAACCCTCTCAGATCAATGAGGCTCCGGCCGGTATCCTTCCCGACAGAAGCATCCTAGAAGCCACCTACTTGAGGGAACTCCTGGGTTCCCTCAAGGAAGAGTATGAGAACGATCACCTCCTCACCTACCCACCTGGAGATGTAAACCTTACTCTTAAGGGTGGCTACAGGTTGTACCAGGATCAGCAGTTGTACGTACCAGAATCTGCACGACTTGACGTACTTAAACTCAACCACGATTCCAAACTGGCCAGCCATCTGGGTATCAGAAGGACCCAGGAGCTCCTCTCCTGTTTCTTCTGGAGGCCAACTTACAGAAAAGATACCGAGAGGTTTGTCTCCTCGTGCACGACGTGTGTCCGCAAGACCCCCGCTCCTCCCCCGTGGAGCTTGCTATGTCCACTCCCGGTTCCCTCCCGCCCCTGGGGTTCAATCTACATGGACTTTATTGTGGACCTTACTCCCTCCAAGGGCATGAACACCGTCCTGGTCGTCGTCGACCATCTCACCAAAATGGCCCACTTCATCCCCTGCAAGGGCCTACCTACCACCAAACAGATGGCCGATCTCGTACTCCGAGAGGTTTTTAGGCTACATGGGGCCCCGGACGATGTAGTTTCGGATCGGGGAGTACAGTTCACTTCCAGGTTCTGGAGAAAATTCTGTAAAGCCCTTGGGATCAAGGTGAACCTGTCTTCTGCGTTCCACCCCCAATCCAATGGGCAGACCGAGAGAACAAATCAAATCCTTGAGCAGTATTTGCGCTGTTTCGTCACCCATCTGCATGACGACTGGCTGGACCACCTTTCTACGGCCGAGTTCGCCTATAACAATGCGGAGCACAGTTCTACCCAATACAGCCCGTTCTACGCTAACACCGGCCTACACCCAACCTTCATCCCTCACTTGCCAATTTTCACCACAGTACCAGCCGTGGCTGAACATCTTGCAAGTCTACAACAGGCACAGGAAAATATTCGGGACAATCTTCATCGAGCCCAGAGCCGCTTCAAGCAGGCAGCGGAAAAACGCCGCAAACCTGCTCCGGAATTCCAGGTAGGAGACAAGGTGTGGCTCTCCACCAGAAACCTAAGCCCAAAGGTTCCCTCCCGGAAGTTGGGCCAAAAATACATGGGTCCTTTCCGGATCACGGCTCGAATCAACAAAGTCGCCTTCTGACTTGAACTTCCCGATTCCATCCGAGTGCACCTGGTTTTCCACTGCTCTCTCCTGAAACCACATGTTGGGAACACTTTCCTAGGCCGCCACCCCCTTCCTCCTCCGGTAAGAGTACAAGACCAGGAAGAACACACTGTGGCCAAGATCCTTGACTCCAGACTCCACCGTGGAAGGCTGCAGTATCTAGTTGGGTGGAAGGGCTATTCCCCCGAGGGAGCCAGCTGAAAATGTCCATGCCCCCAGACTGTTAAAAGCTTTCCACCAAAGACATCCTGATAAACCATCATCTGCGGTGCCCGGAGGTCACCTTGGAGGGGGGGGGGGGGAATTGGCAGGATTTGAACCCATGAACGGCCATGTCCCAAGCAGTAGCTCTAGCCACTAGACTACCAACCCTTCTGGACTTTTCCTTCTACTGAACTCTTTGATCTACCTTCTTCCAGCCTTGCCTTGTTAATCTCTGTGATTCCTTGCACCTGCTACTTCCTCCTTATAAGACCAGCCTCTTGCACTAGATCCCTGCTGGTTATTGTTCTTCTGGACTTGATCCGGCTGCATCTACCGCTGTTCCTCTGTTGCAACTGCTACCAACTTGACTGCTGCCGACCTCGGAATTGTCCCCGACTACTCTCTTGCTTGATCCTCTACTACCGTCTACCTCTCTGTTGTCGACCCAGACGCCTCCACCCTGCCTCTCTCCTTGCGGTCTCCTGCTACTGGACTCTACCCTGTACACTGCCCGGTGCCCTCCTACGCAGGTGAGCTAGCACCCCTAACATCACCAAGGGTAGTATATAGAACTTTGATGATTGATGTAGGTTTTACTACTCTATCCCTATTCCACCCTAACTAGTCCTCAGCCCAGGGACACCCCCTAATGGTGGAGGTTCCCTGTCCTCGTACCTATTCTAGTAATAACCTATACAAACCCTACACTGAGGCAATTAGTGAAAAAATTAGCATATTGTGCTAGATAAGTGTGACAGTTGTATGAAGATAATAAAGCGTGTTGTAAAATAAAACGAAACATGTCCCAACACGTCCCGACGCAGCGAATCCCCAGCAATTAAATACTGGTTCGTCAGGGGACACAAAAGATATTAAACTCAAATGGTATCCTCTGATATAGATTCTCATTCGGATGGATAAACCTCTAAGAATTAGGAAATCTGTAGTCCCTGAGATAGGGACCCTCAAGGAGACCTGGACTCGGATGTAAGCTCTAGGATGGAAGGCGTTTCAGTACTTGATTCAAACCTGGCACCTTATATATGACCTCCTCCAGTAAACACGCCCCCTAACTTCCCTTTCCTCAGCTAAAGCAAGTGCTATACAAAACTTGCTATTTCTACCTGCCTTTACTCCCAGCACCTTGATATTTGCCCCTCTGCGATTTAAGTACAAAGTCGCTATGTGGTAGCTACTTTATTTTTCCGTTTTAGTCTAGCAAAAGCTAAGGACGTAGCCATGGAACGGGTTGTTAAGGCCACAAGAAAAGGAACAACAGAGAGGCATAATGAGGATAGTAGGTGCTTATGATAATGCTCATGAGAAGATCTATGAGATTTTGAGGAAGTACTGGGGAATCTTACAGACAGATCAAGTTCTGGTGGACGTACTACCTCCAAGACCAGCTGTTACGTTTAGGAGAGGTAGGTCCATTAAGGATCGCCTGGTACATAGTATGTATGTGAAACCTAGAACCTCAGGAACTTGGCTAGATTGAAGACCCTTGGGGACTTTTAAATGCAGTGGCTGTGTAGCCTGCCCTTTCATTTCAATATTCAAGACATTTAGGAGTGTAGCTACGGAGAGAACTTTTGATATGAGGGATTTCTCAAGTTGTAGAACATGTGGAGGGCACGTGTCAGTGCCCTCTGAATTATGTGGGAAAAACTAAAAGGGAGCGGAGAAGGAGAATTGGGGAACATATTGGAGACATCAGACATAAGAGGGATACACCAGTGGCAAATCATGTTCATGAATTCCATGGGGGAGACCCGAAATCCCTCAGATTTCAAGTTAGTGAAGTGATCCATCCCTCTCCATGAAAGGGAGATTGGAATAAAAAGGTATTACAGAGGGAGAGCCAATAGATTTATATATTACAAACAAGTCCAGAGGGTCTCAATGAACAATTGTCATTTGGATGTTTTTTATAGTCAGAAATATTTCCTCTCTATGTATTCTTTGGTATTCTGTCAATTGATGTATCAGATTTAGTGCACCCTGCTTGGGTTACTTTCTTTCTTCTCCTGGTTTCCTGGTCATGGAGGTCCCAGAAATCTAAATATATGCTGTAATTGGAATCATCAGATCGGAAAGGTCCATTATGGATTATATCAATTGATAAGTCCCATGGGAATATCCTCATCAACATGGACTTTTTTGGCTCCATGTATAGGATGTGGGCCTACTGTGAGTATCTATTGAAATAGGGACAATAAAGATATATATGGAATATCCCTCTAAAATACTGTCCCCATGGGTTATCTTGATCCTACCTCTCCTAACCCCTGTTCTCCGATGTATCCCTCCTCTTCTCCCCCCTACTTCGCTTCATCTTTATAAGTGGTTAATTCCTTAAAAGGGCACGGTTTATTAGTACCCTAATAGTAGGTTTACCTCTTTCTAACGTAATTAGAATCCTCTCAGTAGGAGGAGCTTAAAGGGAACCTGTCACCAGGATTTTGGGTATAGAGCTGAGGACATGGGTTGCTAGATGGCCACTAGCACATTCGCAATATCCAGTCCCCATAGCTCTCTGTGCTTTTATTGTGCAAAAAAAACAATTTGATACATATGCAAATTAACATAAAAGAGTCATATCTTACTTGTGTGACCAGAGAAGAGTAATATTTTCAAGCTCTGACTCATCTCAGGTTAATTTGCATATGTATCAAATCGTTTTTTTTTTACACAATAAAAGCACAGAGAGCTATGGGGACTGGGTATTGCAGATGTGCTAGCGGCCATCTAGCAGCCCATGTCCTCAGCTCTATACCCAAAATCCCGGTGACAGGTTTTCTTTAACTCTAGTGGCATATGTATCAGTAAAGCACACTGTAGCGCGTTATCATCATATCTTACACTTATGTATTGTGGGGTTACGCTGTGGAGCACATTTGCATTTTTACAGCACACTCCCGTTATCAGCCGCTTCCGGTCTATGTCACGAAAGTGCGATATGATGGAACGCACTTCTGGTTTGACCTGTGGAACGCATATGCGTTCCACGGCGGCGATCTTAGCTTTTGTTAGACTAAAAAGGAAAAATAAAGTAGCTACCACACAGCAACTTTGTACTGCAATCGTAAAGGGGTAAATATCGAGGTGCTGGGAGTAAAGGGGGGTAGAAATAGCAAGTTTTGTATAGCACTTGCTTTAGTTGAGGAAAGGGAAGTTAGGGAGCGTGTTTACTGGAGGAGGTCATATCTAAGGCGCCAGGTTTGAATCAAGTACTGAGACTCCTTTCATCCTAGAGCCTACATCCGAGTCCAGGTCTCCTTGAGGGACCCTATCTCAGGGACTACAGATTTCCTAATTCTTGGCGGTCTATCCATCCGAATGAGGATCTATATCAGAGGATCCTATTTGAGTTTAATATCTTTTGTGTCCCCTGACGAACCAGTATTTAATTTCTGGGGAAATGCTGCGTTGGGACGTGTTGGGATGTGTTTCTTTTCTTTTACAACACGCTTTATCATCTTCATACAACTGTCACACTTATCTATTACAATTTGCTAATTTTTTAACTAATTGACTGAGTGTAGGGTTTGTATAGGTTATTACTAGAATAGGTATAAGGACAGGGAACCTCCACCATTAGAGGGTGTCCCTGGGCTGAGGACTAGTTAGGGTGGAATAGGGATAGAGTAGTAAAACCTTCATCAAAGATCTATATACTACCCTTGGTGATCAACTTTTTCGCATATTCATGTAGGAAGGTGTCAAAATGTGGATTTAACATTTTTATAGTGCACTTCGTTACGTGGCGATACCTAATATGGCCGTTTTATATTTATTTATTGTTTTTAACTGTTTTATGGTGAGGAGGTTTTTTTTTTTTTTTTTACTTGAAACTTTAATTTTTGTATTATAAAAAAAAGCACTTTTCACTTTTTTTTTTTTTTTTTTTACTTATAGATTTGTCCCACTGTGGGACTTTATCTTTTAAGGGTTTGATCCCTGTTTCAATTCAGTACTATACATTATTTATTATACTGAATTGAACTGTCAGCATTTTACACAGTAAGGCACTGACAGTTGCCTAGGAGACCCAGCTTGCCGACTGGATCTCCTGGGATTCTGTAGCTGGCAGGCCCTGGTGCCTGTTTAAGGCATCGTGCCTGCCATGGCAACTATCGACCTCCTGTGAGCGCAGCATGGGGGGAGATTGACTCAGAGGTAGCCCCCTAACTCTGCAAACCCTGCACGTGCCACAGTCAGCGCTGACCGCAGCAAGTGAAAGGGTTAATCAGCAGGGGCCCAGCTATCAGTAACAGGGGCTGCACCTGCCCGATCACATCACGTACATACACGTGAGGATGTGGCAAGAAGCCCTCATTCCTATGGTTGAGCTAAACCGAACTGTAAGTTTTTGGACCCCGGACCCGAACCTGAACATTTCAGAAAAAATTTGGGTTCGAGTTCAGTGTTTGGCAATTTAATGGCGCTTTTTGAAAGACTGCAGGGCAGCCAATCAACAAGCGTTTAACTCGTGTGTAGGGTTGAGCGAACCCAAACTGTAAAGTTCGGATTCGTACCGAACTTTAGGATTTTTGGATCCCGTACCCGAACTTTTCTGTAAAAGTTCGGGTTCGGTGTTCGGCTATTTTTTTGGTGCTTTTTGAAAGGCTGCCAATCAACAAGACAAGCGTTTAACTCTGTGCCTGTAGAATCCATCACTGCCATGCCTACTAATGGCATAGCTGTGATTGGCCAGTGCAGCATGTGATCCAGCCTCTATATAAGCTAGAGTCACGTAGCGCTGCATGTCACTCCGCTTTTACTAGTGTAGGAAGAGGATGCTGCTGCTGTGAGGGAGAGAATAGGGAAGAATCTTTAATCAGAAGTGCTTGTTAATCTACCTAGATTTAGTTTTGTGGGTGCAGTGAACAATCTTTTTACCCTGCCCTAAGCCCAGTGACACAGAAAAATAACTTTTATCTGTCTGTTAGTTAGGTGGGCAGTGGCGGACATTTTATGCAAGCTCAGTGCACCAGCACAGCATATGTGCTTTTGTGACATTCAAATCCAAGCTTGAAATACTGCAATAATGATCTGGGTTTAAAAAAACAACCATTTATTTATTGCAATATCCTACATCTGGGGCCTTTGCAGCATTTTTCAGTGTGAAATCTGATCTTGAAATACTGAAATAATTTTCTGGGTTTAAAAAACACCCATTTTTGGCGATACCCTACATCTGGGGCCTATGCTGCATTTTTTGGGTGTGAAATACAAGCTTGAAATACTGCAATAATAATCTGAGTTTAATAAAACACCCATTTTGGGCAAAAAACTAAATTTACAGTCTTTGCTGCATCTGTCAGTGTGAGATACGCATGTTAGATACTGGTGTTCTATTCTATTATTAAAAAAGCACCCATTTTGGGCAAAATACTTAATTTTGCAGCCTATGCTGCATTTGTTAGTGTGACATACAAGCTAGAAATACTGCAATAATAATCTGGGTTTTTAAAAAACACCCATTTTTGGCAATACCCTACATCTGGTGCCTTTGAAGCATTTGTCAGTGTGAAAGACAAGCTTAAAATACTTCAATCATTTTCTGGGTTTAAGAAAACATCAATTTTGGACAAAAATCTAAATTTGCAGCCTTTGCTGCATCTGTCAGTGTAATATAAACACATTAGTTACTGGCGTTCAATTCTGTTAAGAAAAACGCCCATTTTGGGCAAAATACTTAATTTTGCAGCCTATGCTGCATCTCTCAGTGTGAGATACAAGCTAGAAATACTGCAATAATATTCTGGGTTTAAAAAAACACACATTTTTGGCAATCCCCTACATCTGGGGCCTATGCTGCATTTGTTAGTGTGAAATACAAGCTTGAAATATTGCAATAATATTCTGGGTTTAATAAAACACCAATTTTTGGCAATACCCTACATCTAGGGCCTATGCTTCATCTGTCAGTGTGAGATACATGCATTAGATACTGGTGTTCTATTCTGTTATAATAAAAACACCAATTTTGGGCAAAAAACTTAATTTGAAGCCTTTGCTGCATCTGTCAGTGTGAGATACACGCATTAGATACTGCTGTTATATTCTGTTATTAAAAAAACACCCATTTTGGGCAAGCTCCTAAATTTTAGAAATATGAGGAGAGCGTCAAATAAGGGATGTGGCCCTGGTCGTGGTGCTGCTGGTGGAGCTCCTGTTGCAGGGAGAGGACGTGGACGATCTGTGCCAGCTACACGCACAAGATAAACACCTTCCTGAGGTGCGCGTAGGTGACAGAACCTTCAGCGTTATTTGGTCGGGCCAAATGCGGCTCTACGAATGGTGAGGCCAGAACAGGTAAAGGGCTTATTAGATTGGGTTGCTGACAGTTCCTCCAGTTCCTTTACATTGTCTCCTTTCCAGTCTTCTGCTAAAAGATCAGAGATGGCACCTGCAGCCGATGTCCATCAGTTTTTCACCTCACCCCCTTGCAAATCAGCCAAGCAGTCTGAGCCCCAAATCATGCAGCAGTCTCTTCTGCTTTTTGATGACTCTGCTAGCAGGGTTTCCCAAGGCCATCCACCTAGCCCTGCCCCAGAAGTAAAAGAGTTTGAGTGCACCGATGCCCAACCACTTATGTTTCAAGATGAGTACATGGGAGGACCACCGTAGCATGTCTCGGATGATGACGAAACACAGGTGCCAACTGCTGTGGCTTTCTGCAGTGTGCAGACCGACAAGAAGGGCAGGGGTGAAGACTGGGTGGAAGATGATGTGGAGGATGAGGTCCTCGACCCCACATGGAATCAAGGTCATGCGAGGGACCTGTGCAGTTCCGAGAAAGAGGCGGTGGTCGACCAGAAAAAAAGAGGGAGCAGGGTGCAAAAGCGAAGCGTCCGTCCCCTAGACAATACGCCTGCTACTGCCCACCACACCAAGGGAGCGAGCACACCAAAGCCAGCTCCAAGGAGTTCCCTGGCGTGGCAGTTCTTCAGACAATGTGCTGACGACAAGACACAAGTGGTTTGCACACTGAGCAGTCAGACCCTGAAGCGAGGCATAAACGTTCTAAGCCTGAGCACAACCTGCATGACCAGGCATCTAAGTGCAAAGCACAAACTGCAGTGGAGTATGTCACGAACGTACCTGTACGCAGACGGATACCGCACGTGACAACGGGTGTTTAACTTCCGGTTAATCCTTTATAGATACAATTCGGTATACTGCCACCGCGTGTTTTAACGGCACACAAACCGACTACTGGTCACTCACTGTTACACTGAGCAGGGAATGAACCAGCTACCGCTTGCTGACCGATCGAAATCGTTCAACCAAGCAACAATCAAAATGACCGTTCTCACACAAAATGGTAATGTTACTCTCTTCAGAGACAGGATTCATTAATTCCATTGCTTAGAACACGGGAGACTTAGCAAATATGATTTTTCAATCTTATAATAAAAGGTGAAAGGAAAAAGAGTGCATATTTACAGAAAAATTACTATTATAGATAATTCAAGGTAATAATAATTCATGACAGTTAAAATAAAAGGGATAATGGATGAAAAGTATATTTAAGTTCCTCTGTTTTAGTCCTTGAAGTCGTTGTGCAATACGATTTGGTATAATATCAGTGGACCCTGAGCACTGACATTCAGAATGCGATACAAATCCAGGTGTTAAGGCAAGGCAGGGTTGCCATACAATGCCCTGACAGCATCTTATAACAGTTCTAAAACAGGAGGTGCCAGCAGTTCTGCCCACCAATGGTACGATTGTGTGGGCAGGGTCGAGGAGGTGTTAGCAAGGTTTATGACCCAGCTAAGGTCAGCTCAGAATGTCCTTATTCTGGCTGAGCCCACAGTTCTGTGGAATCACAGTTCTGTGGAACCACTTAATACAGCTATGACATGCATGTATTAATGACCCTTATGATTTCATGAGTCTAAGAAGACCAAACTTGACTCTGCTGGTGCTTGTGGTTCTCTAGGACAGCTTAAAGCTGGCTTTTCAGCCTTCCAAGGGCACAAGAACATACTGTTTGATATCTCAGTGATCGCACTGGTCCACGGAGGTTGAATCCGGCCAGTGCAGAATATGCCTACAACCAGAAATATGAAAAATGACTATGTTTGAGTCCCTCAAAGGTTAAATAGGTCGCTTTCCCATCTCTCTCTGGTCCCCTGCTGGGACTGTAGTCAGAATGTCTGGCTAATGTTATCCCAGGATCCAGTATTTTACGATGAACTCGGCAGGGGTGTTTTTGAAGCTCCTATCCTTATCTTTACTAGGACACAGCTCCAAGCAAGGGAATATTTATCTTTTAAAGCAGAATAAAGGGGGCCTCTAGGCCTGTGAGTGTGTATGTATTTAAAAAGGGGACTCTACTTGGGGTACCCTCATCACAGAGTAGACACCTCAAAAACTAAGAATGGTCTCTGGCTCCTCCTGCTTCCTCTTCTGCTGCAGTCTCGGCCTCTTCATCCCCCTCTGGAGTGACAGTGGCACATGCCACCCCACAAACAGAGGATGTGGCAGCAATGCCACCACCTTGGTCACCAAGCATCTCCACAGTGCCCCTTGGAAGCGTTCAGCTGTCCATCTCCCAAACACTGGAGCAGAAGAGGAAGTACCCCCTACCCACCCACGATCCCTGGCCCTGAATGCCAGCATTTTTAAATTCCTGGCCTTTGAAATGTTGTCATTCCGTCTGGTGGACACAGACAGTTTTAAGAATCTGATGGTGGTGGCTGTCCCACAGTACGTTGTGCCCAGCCGCCACTACTTTTCCAGGCGAGCCATCCCTTCCTCACACAACCAAGTGGGGGACAAAATCAGATGTGCACTGCACAACGCCATCTGTGGCAAGGTCCACCTAACTACGGATACGTGGACCAGTAAGCACGGTCAGGGATGTTATATCTCCATAACAGCACACTGGGTAAATGCAGTGGAGGCTGGGCCTGAGGCGGATATCAGTTTGGCGCATGTCATTCCACCACCGAGGATTGCAGGACGTTTCTCTTTGCCTCCTGTTGCTTCCTCCTCCTACTCCGCTTCCTCATCCTCTATCGCCTCCTCATCCGGTCAGTGTAACACCTTCACCACCAACTTCAGCACAGCCAGAGGTAAATGGCAGGGCTTCTCCTATATATTGTTTCCTCATCCAAAATACAGCAGTGACATTCCCTATAATTTTGTATTACTCATTCCAATAACAGGGCATCTTAAGAGTCCTGTATTGTTATTTATCATCACTACCTCCCCGAGTCGGGAGTGGGTAATTGCCACGCACCCCATCCTTTCCTTCGATTCTTCTGCTTTAATAAGTTGTCCCACATTTCCACCCGATCAGATTTCAACCATTGACCTCCCTTAGATGTGGTATCCCTTTCTCAGGCTCTCTCTCCGGCATGGAACCCTGATTACCCCGTACCCGTGATCACCATGGTAGGCGCATAAAAGGACATTGAAAGTTGATAGGGAAGATATCCAATTGGATCGTGGACGTCACGGAGACGTGCAACATGGTGGAGCAGTATGTGTGCACATGCCTACACGTACTGACTGATGGATCTGCCCCCTTTAACTTCTGGGTCTCCAAATTGGGCACATGGCCTGAGCTTGCCCTTTACACCTTGTAGGTGCTGGCCTGCCTTGCAGCCAGTTTATTGTTTGTACGTTTGTTTAGCACGGCAGGAGGGGGCAATCACAGACAAGCACAGCCGCCTGTCCACAGCCAATGTGGACAAGCTCACGTTTATTAAAATGAACCAGGCAGGGATCCCACAGGACTTGTCCATATCTTGTGATAGACATGTATACCGGCCTCACCCAGCCATTGTTGTACTCCAGCGCACTTTTTCTTTGTTTTATTTTTTTATAGTTCCCAATGTTTTGGGGTTTACCAAATTGAAACAAAAAAAACTAAAATAAAAAACTAAAATAAAAACCAGTATTGGTTACCTACACCGCCACATCCACCGCCTCCCCACCTCCTACTCCATATGGACATCCTCCTCCTAGATCAAGATTATTATTTTTTATTTTTATATATTTTATGTTATTTTAAGTAATTACCCTATCCACATTTGTTTGCAGAGCACTTGCCATGCTCTTAACCACATTTTGCTGCCTTTTGCAGCCCTCCTTTCCATGACTTTTTTAGAGACATTTTAGTGCTCCAAAGTTCGGGTCCCCATTGACTTCAACAGGGTTCAGGTTTGGGGTCTAGTTTGGGTCCCGAACTCAAACTTTTTTGCGAAGTTCGGCCGAATCCAGCGAACCCGAACATCCAGGTGTCCGCTCAACTCTACTCATTCCCTCACGTACATGTACGTGAAAATGCGTGAAGTGGTTAAGAACGTAACATAATAACTAATGTACAGTAGTTGAGTGGAAATATAGCAGAGTGGGATTTCTGACAACTGTTGGCTCCTGGTCACGTCACCTTGTAGACGACACATTCACCAATGTTAGGTGCGATGTAGTAATATGACATTGCATTTTTATGTTACGCTATTACATGTCACTGCTATTACATGTCACATGCACCGACAATGCGAACGGAGCGGGGAAATGAATGGAGGGCACACTGAGTATGCGCAGCCCCCATTTATTAATTTCTACAGGGCCGCCGAAAATGACCCATAGAAATAAATGGGAGCAGGGGCAGCGCATGTGTGGTGCGCTCCCATTCACTTCTATGGGAGCAGCGGTTGGTGTTGGACGGACCATGTGAAATCTGGGGTTCTCCTGCCACAGCTCTCCCCGCTCCATTCTCATTGTTGGTGCACGTCCCTGAGGTGGGACCTGCACCTCTCAGACAATAGGGGCATATCCTAGTGAGTATCTGAGATGGCAAAATCCCTTTAAGGAAAGGGCAGAGCTGCTCACTTGGCAAAATGGAAGCCAGTGCATCTATTTTTTCGTGACCCACACCTGTCATTTATGGCATATCCTGTTGGTGTCTCGTGTCTAAAGTGACAAGAACCTGTAAGCCAACTTTGCACAAGAATGTGCAATGATGGCAAATTAAAAAGGATGGAGCCTGTTGATTACCAGTCCTCAGTTATAAATGCAATATGACATTTTGTTATGTATTATGGAATCCTTATGTCATGTATACTGGCTCCTACTTGATAAGAATTACCTTAAAGTGGTTTTGCCACTTCAGCAAATAGCATTTATTATGCAGAGAAAGTATCCATGGTTGCGACCACCCTGCAATCCAGCAGCACGGCCATGCTTGTACACTATAGAAAAAAGTACCAGCCTACGTGAGCTCCCATAGTCCCGGCCACCAGAGAGGCTGGCATTTTCTTCTTATAGCGTGCAAGCATGAGCACCACTGCTGGATTACAGGGTGGTTGTAACCATGGAAACAAGCCATATATAACGTGATGGAAAAATAAATCCAGCCAGCAAAGGAGGCAATATAGACATTATTATTACAAACCGGATTCTAAAAAAGTTGGGACACTATACAAATCGTGAATAAATACTGAATGCAATGATGTGGAGGTGCCAACTTCTAATATTTTATTCAGAATAGAACATAAATCACGGAACAAATATTTAAACTGAGAAAATGTACCATTTTAAGGGAAAAATATGTTGAATCAGAATTTCATGGTGTCAACAAATCCCCGAAAAGTTGGGACAAGGCCATTTTCACCACTGTGTAGCATCTCCCCTTCTTCTTACAACACTCAACAGACGTCTGGAGACCGAGGAGACCAGTTTCTCAAGTTTAGAAATAGGAATGCTCTCCCATTCTTGTCTAATACAGGCCTCTAACTGTTCAATCGTCTTGGGCCTTCTTTGTTGCACCTTCCTCTTTATGATGCGCCAAATGTTCTCTATAGGTGAAAGATCTGGACTGCAGACTGGCCATTTCAGTACCCGGATCCTTCTCCTACGCAGCCATGATGTTGTGATTGATGCAGAATGTGGTCTGGCATTATCTTGTTGAAAAATGCAGGGTCTTCCCTGAAAGAGATGACGTCTGCATGGGAGCATATGATGTTCTAGAACCTGAAAATATTTTTCTGCATTGATGGTGCCTTTCCAGACATGCAAGCTGCCCATGCCACACGCACTCATGCAACCCCATACCATCAGAGATGCAGGCTTCTGAACTGAGTGTTGATAACAACTTGGGTTGTCCTTGTCCTCTTTGGTCCGGATGACATGGCGTTCCAGATTTCCAAAAAGAACTTTGAATCGTGACTCGTCTGACCACAGAACAGTCTTCCATTTTGCCACACTCCATTTTAAATGATCCCTGGCCCAGTGAAAACGCCTGAGCTTGTGGATCTTGCTTAGAAATGGCTTCTTCTTTGCACTGTAGAGTTTCATCTGGCAACGGCGGATGGCACGGTGGATTGTGTTCACTGACAATGGTTTCTGGAAGTATTCCTGAGCCCATTCTGTGATTTCCTTTACATTAGCATTCCTGTTTGTGGTGCAGTGTCGTTTAAGGGCCTGGAGATCACAGGCATCCAGTATGGTTTTACGGCCTTGACCCTTACGCACAGAGATTGTTCCAGATTCTCTGAATCTTCGGATGATGTTATGCACAGTTGATGATGATAGATGCAAAGTCTTTGCAATTTTTCGCTGGGTAACACCTTTCTGATATTGCTCCACTATCTTTCTGCGCAAAATTGTGGGAATTGGTGATCCTCTGCCCATCTTAGCTTCTGAGAAACACTGCCACTCTGAGAAGCTCTTTTTATACCCAATCATGTTGCCAATTGACCTAATTAGTGTTAATTGGCCTTCCAGCTCTTCGTTATGCTCAAATTTACTTTTTACAGCCTCTTATTGCTACTTGTCCCAACTTTTTGGGGATTTGTTGACACCGTGAAATTTTGAATCAACGTATTTTTCCTTTAAAATTATACATTTACTCGGATTAAATGTTTGATCTGTCATCTAGGTTCTATTACAAATAAAATATTGACATTTGCCATCTCCACATCATTGCATTCAGTTTTTATTCACGATTTGTATAGTGTCCCAACTTTTTTGGAATCCGGTTTGTATTAATAATAATAATATTATTATCAGTAAGTGGCTTGTATTGACTTTCTCTACATGATAAATTCCACTTGCTGAAGTGAGACAACCCCTTTAAGACTGCCCTCGGTCAACTATCAGTGACTGAGAGCTATGTAAATATCTATACACACTTAGGCCTCATGCACACATATTTTCGGTTTGCACTTTTTAAGGATCACATGCGGACCCATTCATTTCTATGGGGCCGCAAAAAAAATGTGGACAGCACATGTATGTTATATGTGGGCTGTCCGCATCCATTTATCATGTAGAGAAAGTTAATACCAGGCACTTACTAATGTATTGTGATTGTCCATATTGCTTCCTTTGCTGGCTGGATTTATTTTTTTATCACATTATACACTGATAGTTTCCATGGTTACAACCACCCTGTAATCCAGCAGTGGTGCTCGTGCTTGCACGCTATAAGAAAAAAATGCCAGCCATGCTATTGGACTGCAGGGTGGTCACAACCATGGAAACTTTCTCTGCATAACTACTATACCTGTTTTAGTGAATGCATTTTATTGCTTCAAGATACTGTGCAGTTACAGCAAAAGCATTTTTCTACACTTCAGTACTATACACCAATATATATATATATATATATATATATATATATATTGGTGAATGGGTTTTACTGCCAAAACTGCATTATTAAAATTGCATTAGAGAACGTATTTTAATGGAAAACTGCATTACTATACCTGTGTCAGTGATTGTTTTGTATTACTTCAAGATACCATGCAGTTACATTTTACAGCAAAAATTCCATTACTACAGTATACCCATCTTAGTGAACATATTTTATTACTTCAAGATACCAAGCAGTTACTGCAATTTTATTTTTACTGCAAACACTGCATTACTATACCCATGCTAGTGAATATATTTTACTGCAAAAACTGCATAATTACCATTGTAAATTGTCATTACCAGTGTGCAGTGTGTTTGTAGAAAGGTAGGGACATTTAATTGTTCCTCTGTCTTTAAATTACAGAAAAGACACTAGCAATTTTGCTAGTACTGTTTAATAATCTGTACCAGTAACTTTTCATTTACTGTATATGTAGTAGAGCATAAACATGTGGTGACACCTCGACGATGTCCAGGGGACCTGGCATAGCATTGGGGCCACTCCAAACCTGGCCACTGCATATAAGTCTGATGTTAAAATGTGTGGTAAAGGAAAAAAGATCCAGGCCTCTTCATCAGAATGTTGGTGACTGTGGTAGTGCAAGCAACAGTAGGAGCATCAGCCATCTGCGCAGTAGTAGTAGTAACAGTTCTCCCTGGCTTCCAATAGATGCCACATTATTATTGAGTAGTGTGAACGCGATCAAATGTTCGCGAACCTCGTGTTCGCGGTGGGCCCCATTTACTTTAATGGCAGGCAAACCTGGTCCCACAACATGGACAGTGATATACCAGAGAGCGATTAATGGCAAAAATTCCCCCCAAAAATATGTATTTTAATCAGGGGCCATTTTTATGCATCTTAAAGGGAAACTGTCAAAAATTTGGCCTGCTAGAGCCTAGAACATTTTTATTTTAGGCCACGGGAGTACAGGCCCCAAACATTAGGCATTCACCAGACAGAAAACATCAAGTGATTATGTGGCTGGAGGCACATTATGCAGTAAATGAATAAAAAAAAATTCTGTAGGCCACTGGACTACAGGCCCCAAACAATAGGCATTCACCACAAATAAAAGATCAAGTAAGTATGTGGCTGGAGGTAGATTACACAATCAATGGATATAAATTTTACTGAAGGCCAGTACAAATACAGGTCAAATACATATTTTTAAGAACTAAAAATATAAAATTGGATTAAAAACATGGCTAACGAAATCCCCCCCTCTTGAAAAATACCCTTATGATAATAGATGTAATTCTATAAGATGTGGTGCTGAATTCCTACGAGGCTGAAACAATTATGCATTCAGCGTACATAAAAGAACAAGTAAGTATGTGGCTACAGGCAGATTACACAGTCATTGGATATCAATTTTACAGCAGGCCAGTGGACTACAGGCCCTAAAAATTATGCATTCAGCGTACATAATAGAGCAAGTAAGTTTGTGGCTGGAGGTAGATTACACGGTCACTGGATATCAATTTTACAGCAGGCCAGTGGACTATAGGCCCTAAATATTATGCATTCAGCATACATAATAGAACAAGTAAGTATGTGGCTGGAGGTAGTTTACACGGTCATTGGATATCAATTTTACAGCAGGCCAGTGTACTACAGGCCCCAAAAATAATGCATTCAGCGTACATAAAAGAACAAGTAAGTATGTGGCTGGAGGTCTATTAGACGATCAGTGGATATCAATTTTACTGAAGGCAATTACAAATGCAAGTCAAATACATATGTTTAAAATAACTAAAAATATTAAATTGGATCAAAAACATGGCTAACGAAATCCCTCCTCTTGAAAAAACCCTAATGATAATAGTTGAATCATGTGGTCGTCACAGGTGTTGAATTCCTCTGAGGCCCAAAACATTAGGTATTCAACTGACAAAAAAGACCTTTTATGCCGCTGTATTTACCTAAGACAGGCACAATCCTCCTCTGACTCCTCTTCAGACTCCTGTTGACTTGTCTCAGATGGAGTAGCCCCCCTGGGAATTCATCCAGCATTGTGATTTCCTCATCTTCCTGCTCCTGCACCTCGATGGCTTGATCAATGACACGACGCAATGCACGCTCCAGAAAGAAGGCGTAAGGTTACGATGTCACCCTGGCTGGGACTGACTAGTTTGGTGATCTCATCAAATGGCCTCAGAAGTCTGCATGCATCGTGCATGAGCATCCACTGGCGCGGAGGTCTTTTAGACGATCGATGGATATCAGTTTTACTGCAGGCCAGTACAAATACAGGTCAAATACATATGTTTAAAAGAACAAAAAATATAAAATTGAATTAAAAACACGGCTAACAAAATTCTCCCTCTTGAAAAAAACCCTAATGATAATAGTTGAAACATGTGGTCGTCACAGGTGTTGAATTTATCCGAGGCCCAAAACATTAGACATTCAACGGACAACAGACAAAAAAGATCTTTTATGCTGCTGTATTTACCTAAGACAGGGACCATTATTTGTTCTGAGTGGTGGCGGATATTTGTGGGCTGTCATGAGAAAATTCAATTAAACGTGTTCGTCACATGTGTTGAATTCCTCCGAGATCCATGCCTCATTCATTTTTAGAAATGTGAGGTAGTCTGCACTGTCGTGCTAGTCGAGTGTGCTTATCGGTCACAATCCCCCTTGCTGCGCTGGCCATCCTTTTGGACAGGACACTGGATGAGGGGAAAGCAAAGAGTTCCATGGTAAATTGTGCCAGCTCTGGCCACAGGTCAAGCCTGCACACCCAGTAGTCCAGGGGTTCCTTCTCATAGCGTCCACATCGTCAATTAACCCGATGTAGTCGGACACCTGTTGGTCTAGGTGTTCCCTGAGGCTGGATCCGGAGGGCGGCTGTCGATTGGTTGGCTGCAAGAATGATCTCATATCCGAAGTGACCAACACATCTTCAAACTGCCCTCTTCTTGCAGGCGCTGTTGGATTGGTACCCGCAACTGTTTCGTTGTGAGTGGAAATTGCTCTGCCAGCACCCGGAAAAGCATAATGCAGCATTTCTCAAAGCAAGGCCAGAAAGTGCTGCATTCTGACATCCCTCTGTTTGTACTGGGGGTCTAAGTACGTTGTCACCCAGTATTGGTCCTTGCCCTTTATGCTTTTTATACGGGGGTCCCTCTTAAAACACTGGAGCATGAAGCCCCCCACTTGCTCTAAACTGGAAGCGGTGTAGTAGCCTGGCTCCTGCTCATCATCCAGGATAATGTCGTCCTCGTTCTCCTCCCCCATCCACGGACAACACCAGGGATCCCAGAAAGGTTTAAAGCATGCTCTTCTTGCTCCTCCTCCACCCTGGAACCACCCTCCTCTGACTCCTCTTCAGACTCCTGTTGTTGACTTATCTCAGATGGCGTAGCCCCCCTGGGAATTCATCTAACAATGTTACATCCTCATCTTCCTGCTCCTCGACGGCTTGATCAATGACACGACTCAATGCACGCTCCAGAAAGAAGGCGGAAGGTATGATGTAACTGATGGTGCCCTAGCTGCGACTGACCAGTTTGGTGATCTCCTCAAATCGCCGCAGAAGTCTGCATGTGTTGCGCATGAGCAGCCACTAGCGCTGCGGAAAAAAAAATAAGCACCCCAGAACCTGTCCTGCTGCAGAGTTAATACAGGTAGTTAACTGCACGTCTCTGCTGGAGCAGCCTATCAAGCATATACAAGGTGGAGTTCCATCGCGTCGGGCAGTCACAAATCAGACGTATGATGGCCAGGTTGTGTCGACGGTGAATGTCCGCAAGGTCATGGCCGTGTAGGATCTTCTGAAATGAGATTCTCCTGGCCTGCTGCAAGACATCCTGGACCCCGGGGTATTAGGCAACAAATCTCTGCATGACTAAGTTCAGGACGTGTGGCTCTTGGCTTCCAGGCACAACAGGCGCAGCACAGCATGGCAACGTCTCACCTGGCATGTCGAATAGGTTCTGGGGATCTTGGGGGGCGCAGCGGAAGAGACAGTAGTAGCGGAAAAGGAGGAGTCAGCTGAGGAGGAGAGGGAGGATGGAGTAGGAGGAGGAGACAAAGAGGCTGGCAGTAAAAGTTATGTTCCTTCCCTGCATGGGTTTGCTAGACCACGTATCTGTGGTCAGATGTATCTTGGCACCGACACTGTGTGTCAGAGATACATTCACTTGCCGCTGAACGTGGCCATATAGCTCTTGGATGCCCTTCTGGGAGAAATATTTTCTTCTTGGGACCTTCTAATGGCCACAAATTTTCTAAAGGCCTCTGAGTCCACCAATTTATGGCAGTAGTTGGCGAGCTATCAGTTCCAACAATCCAGCGGTCAACCGTTGGGCAAGAGGGTTATCCAGCATTATCATCTTTTTGCGCTCAAACATTTGGCCCACGGAAGCCTGCCTTTTGCCAGATAAACATGAGGACGGCACGGTGGAAGGTGGAGTGGAGGACAATTGGGAGGAGAGAGGAGAAGGAGAAGAGGCAGAATGGTGAGCGCCTGGAGTGTGGCTTTATGGGTTCTGATGGTTTTGCTCCCACTGGGCTCGGTGATGGGAGGCCAGGTGCATTCTTAAGGCAGTAGTCCCTAGATGAGTGTTTGGCTTACCGCAACTTATGCCTTGAAAGCAAAGGCTGCAGATGGCAACACTATTGTTAGCAGCGGACACGTTAAAAAAAGCCCACACTGCGGAGCCATGTTCCAGCATCCTGGGAGCGCCAGATGTGACCATGCATGGTAAATGGCTCGCTCCTGATACATTTGCAGTCTGCTTTTTGCCTCCTGTGCAATGTAAGTTCTGCCTGTTACTCCTCCCTATCTGCTGCTCTGTCCCTCTGAACTCCCCTCCTCTTCTTCTCTTGTGGGCACCCACGTGACGTCCATCAACACGTCATCATCAATGTCACCTTCCCACCACTAACATTAGAGATCTCAGAGTAGGCAGCAACAGCGGGGACCAATCTCCTTGCGCTGATCTGGGTACTGTCGTCAGACTGCTGAGTGGTGCCCGTTGCTACCTTCCTCTTCCTGATCCAATGCCAAGAATGGCTGCGCATTGGAAATGTCTTGTAATGCATCAGAAAAAAAGGGGAGGGTATATGGTGGTGGTGGTGTCTTTGGGGGTGCACACAGCAGAGAGTGAAGAGGGTGCAGATAGAGAGGATGAGAAGAGTGCAGAAGCGGAAGACTGAGTGAGCCACTCAACCAAATCTGGTGCGTCCTTTGACGTAATCACACGCACCTTCTGCAACTTCCCACTAAGACTCTGGCCTGGTGCTCCTGCCCGACCCCTACCACCCCTGCGAAAGGGCCTGCTCTTCCTTTGCCTGTCATTTTTTAAATGACCCTGTGACAAAACTCTCTATAGAAGCACAGTATTTGTGGAAGAAGGTATATAACACCCTTCTTCAATCCGCTGTTTTGGAGGGTGACTGGTTTATCACGGCAGTTATAATAATTTTATTAAAGTAATGTTTGTCACTGTGTATAGCAGAGGGAATGCAGCAAAACAGCAAACAAATGCTGCAGTACCCAAATGCACTATAAAGAAAGTATATTGGTATATAACACCCCGCTTCAATCCGTCGTTTTGGGGGGCAACTGGTATATCACACCAGTTATAATAATCTTTTGTAATTGTGTTTGTCACTCTTTGTAGTTGTAGAACCGCTCACCAGTCACCACCACTGCTGCACAATATAAATCCATTATAATATGCTTTCTATGTAAGAAAGTACAGTCGTGGCCAAAAGTTTTGAGAATTACATAAATATTGGAAATTGGAAAAGTTGCTGCTTAAGTTTTTATATAAGCAATTTGCATACACTCCAGAATGTTATGAATGAATTGCAAAGTCCTTCTTTGCCATGAAAATTAATTTAATCCCCAAAAAAACTTTCCACTGCATTTCATTGTTGTCATTAAAGGACCTGCTGAGATCATTTCAGTAATCGTCTTGTTAACTCAGGTGAGAATGTTGACGAGCACAAACAAGGCTGGAGATCATTAAGTCAGGCTGATTGGGTTAAAATGGCAGACTTGACCTGTTAAAAGGAGGGTGATGCTTGAAATCATTGTTCTTCCATTGTTAACCATGGTGACCTGCAAAGAAACGCGTGCAGCCATCATTGCGTTGCATAAAAATGGCTTCAAAGGCAAGGATATTGTGGCTACTAAGATTGCACCTCAATCAACAATTTATAGTATCATCAAGAACTTTAAGGAAAGAGGTTCAATTCTTGTTAAGAAGGCTTCAGGGCGTCCAAGAAAGTCCAGCAAGCGCCAGGATCGTCTCCTAAAGAGGATTCAGCTGCGGGATCGAAGTGCCACCAGTGCTCAAGAATGGCAGCAGGCAGGTGTGGGCGCATCTGCACTCACAGTGAGGCGAAGACTTTTGGAATATGGCCTGGTGTCAAGAAGGGCAGCAAAGAAGCCACTTCTCTCCCAAAAAAACATCAGGGACAGATTGATGTTCTGCAGAAAATATGGTGAATGGACTGCTGAGGAATGGGGAAAAGTCATATTCTCAGATGAAGCCTCTTTCCGATTGTTTGGGGCATCAGGAAAATGGCTTGTCCGGAGAAGAAAAGGTGAGCGCTACCATCAGTCCTGTGTCATGCCAACAGTAAAGCATCCTGAGACCATTCATGTGTGGGGTTGCTTCTCATCCAAGGGAGTGGGCTCACTCACAATTTTGCCCAAAAACACAGCCATTAATAACGAATGGTACCAAAACACCCTCCAACAGCAACTTCTTCCAACAATCCAACAACAGTTTGGTGAAGAACAATGCATTTTCCAGCACGATGGAGCACCGTGCCATAAGGCAAAAGTGATAACTAAGTGGCTCGGGGACCAAAACGTTGACATTTTGGGTTCATGGCCTGGAAACTCCCCAGATCTTAATCCCATTGAGAACTTGTGGTCAATCCTCAAGAGGCGGGTGAACAAACAAAAACCCACTAATTCTGACAAACTCCAAGAAGTGATTATGAAAGAATGGGTTGCTATCAGTCAGGAATTGGCCCAGAAGTTGATTGAGAGCATGCCCAGTCGAATTGCAGAGGTCCTGAAAAAGAAGGGCCAACACTGCAAATACTGACGCTTTGCATAAATGTCATGCAATTGTCGATAAAAGCCTTTGAAACGTATGAAGTGCGTATAATTATATTTCACTACATCACAGAAACAACTGAAACAAAGATCTAAAAGCAGTTTAGCAGCAAACTTTGTGAAAACTAATATTTGTGTCATTCTCAAAACTGTTGGCCACGACTGTATATTATAAGTGTATTAAACCCCTCTGTACTGCACACCTATCAATAGTACACCTATACCAGTCCTTAAAAGGACTTTTGTGGCCCTATTAGCTAGCGATTTGTGTCCCTAACAGTCTGTCCCTGCTCCACACAGCAACCTCTCCATACACTGACAAAAGGTAGAATGTAAAATGGCGGTCAGATCAGGTCTATTTATAAGGTAGGGGGTATGTCCATGTGCTAAAACTTTTCAATTGGCTGTCCTGTACCACCTGATGGATGTGTCATGGGTCAAAGTTCTTCACAATGTAAAATAATATGGCGGGCGCGAATATCACCATATCTTCGCATGTTTGGCAAATCGCGAACAAACAAAGTTCGCTGTGAACCACCCGCTGGGCGAACCGCAAGGCCATCTCTAATAGAGAATTCTCGCTGCTGATGGAAGATGGTACCATCAATTGAGAAATAATAACTCCACATACTATGACCTCCTTGTTGTTCAGTTTGTGATTTTGACTTTTATCTTGTCCCAGTCCTTGTGCTGATGAATGTCGATCAGTGTCCTCGCCTTGCATACTTAGAGCTGATTCTGTAATCTCAATGGCCAGTGTGGATTTAGCTTCCTCAAGGTTTTCTCTATTGATAAACACAGTTCCCTTGAATCGGGGATCCACTAAAGGTGAACTGGAATCTGGCTATGCCGGATACAGTGAAATCCAGGATTGTGCCCCTCTGCCGGATCAGGATTACGGATTTCTGAACTCACATGTGAACCTTCCCTAAGCAAACACTCGCTCATTGGGTGACCACGTTGTTCGGCTTGCAACAAAAATCATTGTACCTAGGCAGCAAATCGTCCAGGGATGTGCTGTCCATAAACATTGGATCTGTATGGCGATGAATGATCACAGACATGGTACTAGAAAATCATCCCCATACAGAGGAAAGGATCACTACATGTAAATGCAGCTCTCACCTCCTCGGAGGAGCAGGCAGTTACATCCCAAAGTTCCCAATCACTGTAATGAGGACCACAGGCTTGGTCTATAGGACAGCTTCAGGTGTGTGCAGTCACAGTTAGACTGCACCCTCTGCATGTCTCATAAGAGAGGGACTTCTACAGAAAAGTGACAAGATCATTGGGAAGTGCATTGGTACTATGACCCCCATCAACAGCCTGCCACTCACATATCAATAGACAGAAGCAGACCAGCCCAACACAACTTACAAGTAGTCACTACTACTACTGGTGCTGTAGTTTCAAGAGGCTGAACTACGGACTTGCTATGAGACATAATGCAGTTCAGTGAGTGCAATGAGAAACATAGGAGAACACAGAGCTGCACACACAACTTACCCCGGAGCTTACAAACACATCTCTGCAGTGCAGCAGCCAGCAGATAAGACTATGGAAGCTGCCAGAGAACCAGCAACCTCAAGGACGGCGGCTGAAGAGGCTCAAACCGTGTCAGTTTGTCTAAACCTCCTCCTCCCTCTTTTGTGGGTGGAGAAAAAAACTTGTCAGGAGAGCTTTGCAAACAAGTTCACCGAGTGTCACCTGCTGCCCGGGCACGGCAGAGGCGGCCGCCCGGGACCCGAGGTGATTGCGCTCCTCAGGCTGCTGTTATGCGGTGCTTGCTTAGGGTTTTACTAGGGAAAGTTCACGAGTAGGGAAATTGCAGGCGTCTCGGGGGGAGCGGGGACGTGGCGCGGAACTTGATGTTATGGCTGGATTCTTCGGATTCGAATTCAGCGAATCCAACGAATCCAGCAAAATTCGAGGGATTAATGGATTCAACGGATTCGTCGTCCCAGCTCTAGAAAAAATATGGCGAAGGCATGGTACAACTTATGATCCAAAGCATACCATATCATCTGTAAATCACGGTGGAGGCAGTGTGATGGTTTGGGCATGCATGGCTGCCAGTGGCACTGGGTCCATAGTGTTTATTGATGATGTGACACAGGACAGAAGCAGCCGGATGAATTCTGGGGTTTTCAGAGACATACTGTGTGCTCAAATCCAGCCAAATGCAGCCAAACCGATTGGTCGTCGTTTCATAATACAGCTGGACAATGACCCAAAACATAAAGCCAAAGCAACCGAGGAGTTTATTAAAGCATAGAAGTGGAATATTCTTGAATGGCCAAGTCAGTCACCTGATCTGAACCCAATAGAGCATTTCACTTGTTAAAGACTAAACTTCAGAGAGAAAGGCCCACAAACAAACAGCAACTGAAAACCGCTGCAGTAAAGGCCTAGCAGAGCATTAAAAAGGAGGAAACACAGCATCTGGTGATGTCCATGAGTTCAAGACTTCAGGCAGTAATTGCCAACAAAGGGTTTTCAACCAAGTATTAGAAATTAACATTTTATTTACGATTATTTAATTTGTCCAATTACTTTTGAGCCCTTGAAATGAAGGGAATGAGTTTAAAAAATACTTTAGTTACTCACATTTTTATGCAATCATTTTGATCAATCCACTGAATTAAAGCTGAAAGTCTGAACTTCAACTGTATCTGAATTGTTTTGTTCAAAATCCATTGTGGTAATTTACAGTACAAAAATAAGAAAAGTTTTGTCTCTGTCCAAATTTATATGGACCTAACTGTAGATGGAAATGAACTTTAATTTGTTCTATGGAGTTCTTATGGACACTCAAATAAGAGGCACCTCTTCAGAGTGGAGAGAGGGGGCTCAGCAGTAGCAGTAACAGCATAAGATGATGGAAGATCACAGTATGAGCTCTGGCCTGTTGCTGCAGCTGCTAATACTACCAACCCTTCTTCCGCAGCTACTTGTGCCTTCTGCAGTAACATTTTTGCCACTGCCCTTTCCTTTGGAGGGGCCTTGGGCCCTCTGTCTGTTGGCCATAGTGTACAATAACTGAATCAGTAATATAACTATGTAACTAAGTATGAGTGGTGCAGCAGTTGAACTAGATAAACGTGCCTAAGTCTACGTATAAAAGAACAGATTAAGTATGAATGGCGAGGCAGGTGTACAACATAAATGTGCCTATATTAGACCGCCTGTTGACACAGAGTCTGACACACAAAGTCTTTTTATAACAGAACACATTAAGTAACGCGAGGAAGCGTGAGGAAATTTGGATTTATTGCGAATCACATTTTTCCTAAGCTTTGAATCCAATTCCACTTTGCATGCTTTGATTTGCTTAACACTACTGGATAGCCATGCTTCTATACCCTTGCTACCTGAGCAAATTGGGGAAATGTTTTCCTCTCGCAGAAATACAGAACAAATTAAGTTACTACCACAAAAAACTGTGTACACAGCTTGCCACAGCTTAGATGCATGGCACAAGAGGGTCTGAAAGGGAGGCCTTGCTTTTTCCTAGGCAGAGTCACTCGTCTTCCACCACCATGAGCAGCAGAAGTCACAGCAGCAGTCATTTCAGTCTCTTCAATATGATGGCGCAGTTTTTCCACATGCCGCACAGCTCCCGCCTCCACGACCAGGTTCAGACCTACCTAAATTATAGCCAGTCTCTGTCGTATACCCAGTTCCCTGACCCCATTGATTTCTGGGTAGGCAGACTGGAACAGTGGCCCAAACTGGCACAGAATGCTCTCTATCTTCTTTTTTGACGAGCCTCCAGTGTCTTCTCAGAGAGGGATTTCAGAGTCACTTGTATAGGAGCGATCCGTACCATTGAAATGAATGGGACGGCTTGGGTGTAATTACACCTGCTCACCGCTGCAGATGCAATGGCAAGAAGGTAAACAGTGAAGAGGAGGCAGCGCTGGCACGGCGCGCGCCTTCTCTTCAAACAGCTGATCGGCGGGGGTGCCGGGTGTTGGACCCCAGCCAATCTGATATTGATGACCTATCCTGAGGATAGATCATCAATAAATATAACTTGGACAACCCCTTTAAGTTTATTGGATTGGCGTGTCGACATATTTTTAGGATAGCATTAAAGGTTATATTTTAGGGCACTCACATACTTGTTTCTACTACTTTTATACTCCGTTTTATCTCCTTTGTACTCTAAGAGGACTGTTTGTGTATTTAGTTTCCACACGGTTGAGATTTTACATTTTTTGGAGAGTGTTAAATTTCATTAAACATCATATGTATGTGATTACTGCATCAATACCGACATTTTCTGACAGCTCAGGCTGTTTCCCATGACTACACATTGCCTTGCGGGCGGTGCCCCATCTTGCCACTGTTGATGGCTGACTGTCTAACTACCATCACGTTCTGTATGGCTGCAGCTGCGGCCTCCCACTTATGTCATTTTTCAACCATCACGTTCTGTACAGCTGCTGTTCTATCTCCATCATGCTGCCACCATCATGCCACACTGTGACCTGCCGACCATCATCTTCCATAAGACTACTGGTGCCTCCATCATGCTGCGACCTTTCTGCTAACATTTTACTAGATGGCTGCTGCTGCAGCTGCCACTGCCTCAGCTGCTGCTGCTCCTCACTGTCAATCCCCTACTGTCACCACCATTAACGCAAAGTATCTACTGCTGCTATCACTACTACTACAACTGCTACTACTATTGCCACTACTACCCATATTCAGCCTTGTATGTTCCATGCTATACTGCTGCTGCTGTCACTATTGCGGCCGCATTCCACTATATCCATACTGTACCCTTTCCACATCCACACTGCACTGATGCTCCCAGTTAAGAATTTTTTTCCTAAAAATTACGAGTCCTAGGAGACTAGAGGGGGTTATATACCAACGTTCAGGGCAATTAGAGCAACTTCGATAAAAAAATTCGGTGAACCGGACCCAAAACAAATCTGGTTTGCTCATCTCTAATCTGTCATATTCAGACAGCATTATATTATATATATTATTTTTTTTTATGCTTCAGTTGCTTACACTCCCCCTCTGTCCTATCATATGTGTAATGTGGAACATTGCCATGCCGTGTTAGACCTGATCAGCCTGGGCGAGAGTAGTGACACAGCTCATCAGTTGCTAAAGTGCATCAAGCAGCAAACAACCCGCTAACTGTCTCCCTGTCAACTCCAACTGGGCAAGGTGCGAGCAACAATGGCAGGAATCTCTGTGCATTTAGGGGAAATAACACATGTAGACTGCATGGCGCATGTGATCAATTTAGTGATGCAATACTTTTTGAAAAAGTACCTTAGCTTGCCAAGGGTGCTGGCCATGTCCAGGAAACTGTCCACGCATTTCAGTCACCAACAGGCTTGCTGAACTGTCTTCGGTACATACAGTGTTCCCTGAACTTATGGACTTCTGGGAAGGGAGACTGAAACATTGGCCATAACTGGCCCAGTTTACTGTCACTAAAGTTTCTTCTACAGCCTCCAATGTCATCTCAGAGAGGGTTTTCACCAAGGCAGGAGGCACTGTCACTTCCAAATGGACAAAGTTGTCCTTCACCAGTGTATGAAACATCACAAAATGAAGGTTTTCAATAGTAAAAGCCTAGAAAACCCCTTTAACTCTGAATGTGAGTGCACTGCACAGTGATGCACACAACCATATATTACACCTGCCTTTAATATTGAGGCACAGTAACTGTATCCTGAACAGAGTGGATTAACTATGAATGTTGGTGCAGAGTGATGCACACATTGATACACTCTCCCTGCAGTCACATTCAGCAATATTGCCCTAGTAACAGTTTGCAGCAACACTGTCCCGAGTGCATGAGCTCTCCCTATGCTCAGCTCACAGGACATGGGGGAAACTGCGCAGGATGAGGGTTTTATAGGGCTGGGATATCACAGGGGATGGCTATCTGCAGATTGGGTGGCTGCATGGCATTATGGGTAATCTCATGTTCCCTGGTTTACTTTCACTTTGTAACACGTGCAGTCACCATTTTAGGAAAAAACTGATTTGTTGCCATGAAGTGTCAGGAAATTCTATACCATCTGACGTAACATATGCTATATAATTATTTAGGTGCTTCATACTACAGGTGGCATCAAAAAGTAATAAAAATACTGCTTTTCTGAAAGCAGATAACTTCGCTAAAGAAAAGTGGACATAGTTCAACACTTTTGTGTACCAATAAAAACTGTTACTTTACTTAATTTTAAAGACTCATGGCGCACATATATCCTGTATGTTAATGAAACAAATTTGTTTTAGGAATGGAATACAGCTGTGCTACTAAAATTATATGTTGACTACCCAAAAAATAATGATTGCAGAAGGATAATAAGCAATTTGGGATTCAGACACATTTTTTTTTCCAACCATTATGCATTAAATCATCCACTTCCATAACTTCTGCCTTGTAGGAAAAATTAATGTAACATCATTAATATGAAGGTCTGACCAGATGAAAAGAGAAGAAGTGCCATTAGTAGTGCAAGATCAAGAATAGCAGAAGTCAATGAGTCAGCTTAAAAGTCACAAATAGTGTTGATCGAGCACCAAAGTGCTCAGGTGTTCGGGAGCTCTGGTCGAACACCTCGGGATGCTCGGGTGCTCTATCGAGCATCTGAGCACAATGGAAGTCAATGGGAGAACCCGATCATTAAACCAGGCACCCCTAAAGAGGGGAGGGTGTCTGGTTCATAAGAAAAGTTCAGAAATTGATAGAAACACCATCAAAATGGTTCTGGAACAGCATGGGAAGGATGTCTGGATGCATCTAGGACTCACAGGTCACTGCTGGGAGCGGTGCCTGAATAGTACACCACTTTTACAGACTGACAATAATACGCACAAAACCAAAGAAAGAAAATAGATTTTAGAGGAAAGATTTAATATATTTAATTTATATATATTTAATATATTTAATTGTATATAAAATGCAAGTTCTGCCAAAAATTACAAAGAAGAGGCACTCCGATACATCCTGTATATCACATAAAGGAGGGCCTCATTCACATTTTAGTGCAATTGTTCATGTAGTGGGACTCCTACACTCATAACGCCTATGCACTAAGTGAAACGGCTGACAAAAATTTACAAGGAACCGGCACTCCAATACACCCTTTGTTACACATAAAAGAGGGCATCATACACTCCCTGGAAAAATTATGATTGGCCTGCTGGTGACCCTCAAAAACATTTGTAGCAAGGGCCTCCTGATCTTACCATCTAAAACATTATGGGCGAGGGCCTGCTGCCACTTTGGTGACTATAGATAACCTGGGGACTATCGCACGTCCCCGTGACAACGACAATCCATTTGGATGTCTTACCTAATAACTTTTTATGTTATTTTCAGCCCAAACCATGTAGACCATCAGTAATGGGGGAATCATGGTTCTATTCTGGAGAGGGAGCCTGAGAAACAGCTACAGCTACCACATCCAAGAAAGGCAGTATGTGCGCAAATTACCTATTAGGTATAATTTGGTGAGGACCTGCAGATGAGCTGACCCTGTAAAAGATTTTAGGTGCAGGCCTGCTGGTGAGATGACCCTGTAAAAGATTTTAGGTGCGGGCCGGCTGTTGAGCTGACCCTCTAAAACATAATATGCGAGTGCCTTCAGGTGAGCTGACCCTGTAAAACATTATATGCGAGCGCATGCAGGTGAGCTGACCCTCTAAAAAATTAAATGCGAGGGCCTTCAGGTGAGCTGACCCTGTAAAAGACTTGAGGTATAGGCCTGCTGGTGAGCTGACCCTGTAAAAGATTTGAGGTGCGGGACGGCTGTTGAGCTGACCCTGTAAAAAAATGTATGTGCTGGCCTGGAGGTGAGCTAACCCAGTAAAAGATTGTAGGTGAAGGCCTGCTGGTGAGCTGACCCTCTAAAAAATGATATGTGAGGGCCTAAAGGTGAGCTGACCCTGTAAAGGATTGTGGGTGAGGGCCTGCTGGTGAGCTGACCCTCTTAAATATTATATGCGAGGGCCTGCATGTGAGATGACCCCATAAAACATTATTTGTGAAGGGCATATATGCGAGGACATTAGATGCGGCAAATAAGCATGCTGATATGATGGAAGAGAATGAGGAGGATGAGAAAAGGAAGATTCAACCATATACCCTTGTTTGTGGTGGAAGGAGTTCATGGGAATACAGTGTATTCAGTACATTATAAACAACACATTTAAAGTGCCTTTATGTTGAGCCTCTTTCCTCGTGAAGTCGAGAAGTCATGGTCAATCCAGGCCTTGTTCATTTTTATGAGTCAACCTGTCAGCATTTTATCTGTTATAATGCCACCAGCAGCACTAAATGACCGCTCTGACAAAACGCTGGTGGCAGGGAAGGCCAGCACCTCCAAGGCGTAGAGCGTCAGTTTGTGCCACGTGTCCAGCTTGGAGGGAGCATTGAGGACGCTGACACGGTCTGCTATGTACTTCTTCACCATCTTTCAAAATTTTACCCTCCTTGTGACACTAGGCTGTGCATCAGGGTGAGAGTGCTGGCAGGGTGTCATGAAACTGTCCCAGGCTTTGGAGAGCGTTGCCATGCCTCTGTTGGAACTGCTGTGTGTTCCCCTTGTCTCCCCTCCTCGGTTGCCCAAGGAACAACGGACTCTGCCGCCAGCGTTGTCAGATGGAAATTTTTTGAGAAATTCTTCAACAAGGATCTTCTGGAATTGCACCATTTTGCTCGTCCTCTCTACCAGAGGAATGAGAGATGAGAAGTGTCGAGAAGGTTGAACCACCAGTAATCCATGTTGTCTAAAATACGTATAACCCGCAGGTCGCAGGAAGTGCAGCCTAACATGAAGTCACTCTCAATCTCCTCATCCTCTTCCTCCTCTTCTGGCCACCCACGCTGAACAGATGGAATTAAACTTCCATGGGTACTACCCTCTGTAGTGGAGGCAACCATCTCCTGCTCCTCCTTCTCCTCTGCATCATCCAATTCGCGCTGAGAAGACGAACTGAGGGTGGTCTGGCTATCACCCTCTGTAATGTCTTCCACCATTTCCACCTCTTCCATATGCAAAGCGTCATCCTTAATTGTGAGCAGCGAGCATTTGAGTGAATAGCGGAAGTTGACTGGAAAGGTGACGACCATGTTGCAGCTGGTATTCCACTACTGCCCTCTGCTGCTCACAAAGCCTGGCCAACATGTGGAATGTGGAGTTCCAGCGCATGCTCACATCGCACAACAGCTGGTGAGCTGGCAATTTCAAGCTCTGCTGCAGTGTTGACAGACCGGCTGAAGCTGTCTGTGACTTGCGGAAATGTGCACACATGCGGAGCACCTTCACCAGTAGCTCAGGCAAATTGGGGTAACCGTTGAGCCACAAGGTTGAACACGTGGGCTAGGCATAGGATGTATCTGAGCTTGCCAAGTTTCAAAGCCGCCACCAAGTTATGGCCATTATCAGACGCAACCATTCCTGGTTCTAGGTTGAGTGGCGCGAGCCACAACACAGCCTGGTTTCTTATCCCCTGCCACAGCTCAGCGGCGGTGTGCTGTCTTTCCCCTAAGCATATCAGCTTCAGCGTGGCCTGTTGCCGCATCCCCACTGTGTTGCTACACTGCTTCCAGCTAGCGACTGATGTCTGACTGGTGCTGCAAGAGTATAATTCTAAGGTGGAGGAGGCGGAGGCGGAGGAGAAGTGGGGGTTGGAGCCACTAAAATAGGTACTGGCAGAAACCATGATGGAATTAGGGCCCTCAATCCTTGGCGTTGGTAGCACCTGTGCTATCTCAAGGTACGACTCGCCCCGGCCTCCTCAAAGTTCACCCAGTGTGCTGTCAGTGAAATCTAGCGTCCATGGCCGAATACACATGTTGGTGTAAGGCGGGCATGGCACACCGTGAAAAATAGTGGCGGATAGGGACTGCGTAATGAGAGATGGCTGCCGACATCAGGCTGCGGAAGACCCGTTCCCCGCCTTCATGTTCTTGTGACTATGTTCAAGAGGTTGGAAATCAGGGCACAAGATCTCATGTCCCTCTTCAAGCGTGCTTGGCGAGAAGGCCAAATCAAGTAATGGCGATGAAAAGAGGTCCTTAACCCCTTAAGGACTCAGCCCTATTTCACCTTAAGGACTTGGCCATTTTTTGCAAATCTGACCAGTGTCACTTTAAGTGCTGATAACTTTAAAACGCTTTGACTTATCCAGGCCGTTCTGAGATTGTTTTTTCGTCACATATTGTACTTCATGACACTGCAAAAATTGGGTCAAAAAAGTTAATTTTTTGGGATAAAAAAATACCATATTTACCAAAAATTTTGAAAAATTTGCAAATTTCAAAGTTTCAGTTTCTCTACTTCTGTAATACATAGCAATACCCCCAAAAATGTTGATGACTTTACATTCCCCATATGTCTACTTCATGTTTGCAGCATTTTGGGAATGATATTTTATTTTTTGGGGATGTTACAAGGCTTAGAAGTTTAGAAGCAAATCTTGAAATTTTTCAGAAATTTACAAAAACCCAATTTTTAGGGACCACTACAGGTCTGAAGTCACTTTGCGAGGCTTACATAATAGAAACTGCCCAAAAATGACCCCATTCTATAAACTACACCCCTCAAGGTATTCAAAACTGATTTTACAAACTTCGTTAACCCTTTAGGTGTTGCACAAGAGTTATTGGCAAATGGGGATGAAATTTGAGAATTTCATTTTTTTGCCTAATTTTCCATTTTAACCCATTTTTTCTACTAACAAAGCAAGGGTTAACAGTCAAACAAGACTTTATCTTTATTGCCCTGACTCTGCCGTTTACAGAAACACCCCATATGTGGCCGTAAACTACTGTACGGGCACACAGTAGGGCGTAGAGGGAAAGGTGCGCCGTATGGTTTTTGGAAGGCAGATTTTGCTGGACTGGTTTTTTGACACCATGTCCCATTTGAAGCCCCCTGATGCACCCCTAGAGTAGAAACTCCATAAAAGTGACCCCATCTAAGAAACTACACCCCTCAAGGTATTCAAAACTGATTTTACAAACTTTGTTAACCCTTTAGGTGTTGCACAAGATTTAATGGAAAATAGAGATACAATTTCAAAATTTCACTTTTTGGGCAGATTTTCCATTTTAATATTTTTTTCCCAGTTACAAAGCAAGGGTTAACAGCCAAAAAAAACTCATTATTTATGGCCCTGATTCTGTAGTTTACAGAAACACCCCATATGTGGTCGTAAACCGCTGTACGGGCACACGGCAGGGCGCAGAAGGAAAGGAATGCCATACGGTTTTTGGAAGGCAGATTTTGCTGGACTGGTTTTTTGACACCATGTCCCATTTGAAGCCCCCCTGATGCACCCCTAGAGTAGAAACTCCATAAAAGTGACCCCATCTAAGAAACTACACCCCTCAAGGTATTCAAAACTGATTTTACAAACTTTGTTAACCCTTTAGGTGTTGCACAAGATTTAATGGAAAATAGAGATACAATTTCAAAATTTCACTTTTTTGGCAGATTTTCCATTTTAATATTTTTTTTCCAGTTACAAAGCAAGGGTTAACAGCCCAAAAAAACTCATTATTTATGGCCCTGATTCTGTAGTTTACAGAAACACCCCATATGTGGTCGTAAACCGCTGTACGGGCACACGGCAGGGCGCAGAAGGAAAGTAAGGCCATACGGTTTTTGGAAGGCAGATTTTGCTGGACTGGTTTTTTGACACCATGTCCCATTTGAAGCCCCCCTGATGCACCCCTAGAGTAGAAACTCCATAAAAGTGACCCCATCTAAGAAACTACACCCCTCAAGGTATTCAAAACTGATTTTACAAACTTTGTTAACCCTTTAGGTGTTGCACAAGATTTAATGGAAAATAGAGATACAATTTCAAAATTTCACTTTTTTGGCAGATTTTCCATTTTAATATTTTTTTTCCAGTTACAAAGCAAGGGTTAACAGCCAAAAAAAACTCATTATTTATGGCCCTGATTCTGTAGTTTACAGAAACACCCCATATGTGGTCGTAAACCGCTGTACGGGCACACGGCAGGGCGCAGAAGGAAAGGAATGCCATACGGTTTTTGGAAGGCAGATTTTGCTGGACTGGTTTTTTGACACCATGTCCCATTTGAAGCCCCCCTGATGCACCCCTAGAGTAGAAACTCCATAAAAGTGACCCCATTTTAGAACCTACGGGATAGGGTGGCAGTTTTGTTGGTACTAGTTTAGGGTACATATGATTTTTGATTGCTCTATATTACACTTTTTTGTGCGGCAAGGTAACAAGAAATAGATTTTTTGGCACCTTTTTATTTTTTGTTATTTACAAAATTCATCTGACAGGTTAGATCATGTGGTATTTTTATAGAGCAGGTTGTCACGGACGTGGCGATACCTAATATGTATACAATTTTTTTTATTTATGTAAGTTTTACACAATGATTTCATTTTTAAAACAAAAAAAATGTTTTAGTGTCTCCATAGTCTAAGAGCCATAGTTTTTTCAGTTTTTGGGCAATTATCTTAAGTAGGGTCTCATTTTTTGCGGGATGAGATGACGGTTTGATTGACACTATTTTGGGGTGCATATGACTTTTTGATCGCTTGCTATTACACTTTTTGTGATGTAAGATGGCAAAAAATGGCTTTTTTTACACCGTTTTTATTTTTATTTTTTTACGGTGGTCATCTGAGGGGTTAGGTCATGTGATATTTTTATAGAGCTGGTCGATACGGACGCGTCGATACCTAATATGTATACTTTTTTTTTTTTTTTTAAGTTTTACACAATGATTTCATTTTTGTAACAAAAAAAATCATGTTTTAGTGTTTCCATAGTCTAAGAGCCATAGTTTTTTCAGTTTTTGGGCGATTATCTTGGGTAGGGTATGATTTTTGCGGGATGAGATGACGGTTTGATTGGTACTATTTTGGCGTAAATGCGACTTTTTTGATCACTTTTATTACCTTTTTTGGGAAGTAAGGTGGGCAAAATTTCAATTTTCTCATAGTTTTTTATTTTTATTTTTTATGGCGTTCACCGTGCGGGGAAAGTAACATGACCGTTTTATAGATCAGGTCGTTACGGACGCGGCGATACCTAATATGTGTAGTGTATTTTTTTTTTTTTTTTATTCAGTGATAAATGTTTTTTTTTTATCTTAACTTTTTTCACTTTTTTTTTACATTTTTTTTGACCCAGACCCACTTGGTTCTTGAAGATCCAGTGGGTCTGATGTCTGTATAATACAGTACTGTACAATATATATTGTACTGTACTGTATTTTACTTACCACTTTGTCTGAACAGATCTCTGCTTTCAGCACAGATCTGTTCAGCACCATGGACAGCAGGATGCCTGAGAAGGCGTCCTGTTGCCATGGGAACCTTCCCCGTCTGCTCAGTAGTGTTCAGAACTTCGCAGACGGGGAAGGGTAAGGACGGGGCTTGGGGGGCTGCCTGGGAGCTCTCTCCCTCTCCCATCGGGGGGCTGCAAAGGCACAGCAGCCCCCCGATGGGAGAGGGAGGGAGCTCCCTGACCTGTTAACCTTTTCCATACAGCGGTCCGTACGGACCGCTGTATGGAAAGGGTTAAACGGCTGACATCGCATCACCGATGTCAGCCGTTTATACCAGGGTGCCAGCAATGTGCTGGCACCCTGGTATACCCACTAGAAGCCAACGATTATTCAAGGGGAGGCGGGCGGGGGATCGTGATCCCGCCTCCCGCACCGCCCGCCTCCCGCACCTCCCGCACCGCCTGCGACACCCCCCCTGCACCACCCGCCCACATAATATCATTCAGGGGTGCAGGGGGGGTTAATAAAAACTTAATTTCTGGCATTTTAACGTTTGATCCCCGCGGTCTATCGGCTAAAAGCGCAGCAAACCGCAGGTCTGAATTGACCTGCGGTTTGCTGCGATCGCCAATACGGGGGGGGTCACATGACCCCCCTCGGCGTTGTGACAGGATGCCGGCTGAATGATTTCAGCCGAAATCCCGTTCGGATTAACCCCCGGGGCGCCGCAATCTTATTTTAAACTCATGACGTACCGGTACGTCATGGGTCCTTAAGGACTCGGGAACCATGCCGTACCGATACGTCCTAAGTCCTTAAGGGGTTAAAGGGGTTGTCCGAGTTATGAAAAAAATAAATATATATAGCACTGAAAATCTGATGGGCAGCAATATATAACTAAGCTAAGCAAGTTTTATGCAAAAATAAAAATATCTATTTCCTCATTTCCCTGGTTCTTTTCTGGCCCTTTGTTTACATGCAATAAAAACAATCTCTGCCCCTCCCCCTGCTCTGCTAAGGGAGTGGATACAAGAGCTGCCCTGAGTGACATGTCTGCCTGCTGGGAGAATCAGCAGCATGTTGTATGTGTAGGACTATAAGCACCGGCTGTATAATGACACTGCTAAGGGAGTGGATACAAGAGCTGCCCTGAGTGCTGGGAGAATCAACAGCAACTTGTAAGTGTAGAACTACAAGTCCCACCTGTATAATGACACTGCTAATACACACAGGATCTTCCCCCTACCTTCTTGTGCAATGCTCTCTCTAGTCTGTCACCTCATGTGCCCAGCACTGTCTCCTCACTGCTGCAGCTACCCAGTCTGTGCAGCTGAAGGGGATAAGAATCCTAGCAGTGAAGGGGGGCGTGGCCAGCACAGTGAAGTCTTGTTTACAGGCTTGTAAACAAACTTTATCAGAGCAGGGAGAGATCAGAGCAGGGAGAGAAGCTGACCTCACAGGTCATGTGACCCTCAGTCAAATCTTATAAACCAGGCACTGGAGATAAAGCGAATTAATTGGAAAGCTTTAATTGGAAAAAATAACTCAGACAACCCCTTTAAGCAGAGTGTTGATTATCCCCTTAAAGCTGGCAGGGGCATTCTTAATGCCAAACGGCATCACAGTTGACTCATACAATCCGAAGGGGGTGACAAAGGCAGAGCGTTCCTGCGCCTCATGGGTCAGGGGAATCTGCCAATACCACTGGCTCGGATCCATGATGGTCAGGTACTGAGCCCCGGCCAACTGATCAAGCAGGTCATCGATGCGTGGCATTGGGTACGCATCATTGACCGTGACGACGTTGAGTCCCCTGTAGAACCGGATGGTCAGGTCCTTCTTTGGGACGAGGACAACAGGCGAGGCCCAAGCGCTGTTTGATGCCTGGATGACCCCCAGCTTAAGCACCTCATCCATCTCCTGGCGCATGTGCTGCTGCACCTCCAATGTGCTGAAAGCCGGATTGGGGGGAGATCCCCAGTGTCCATGTGATGGACAGCCAACTCTGTCCTTCCAGGCTTGTTGCTAAACAATTCTCGGAAGGGGTGAAAGGTGGCCCACAGCAGAGACCTTTGTCCCTCCAAGAGCTGTTGGCCCACATCCTCGATGGACCCACCCGCCTGGGCGAGGGTCTCCTCCTCACCCTCTTCTGGAAGGTTGCATGCAGGGAGGGCACATGCCTCTCTCTCATGATCACCTTCATCATATTCACGTGGAAGGCCTTCCGCTTTCCCCGGGCGTGGTCCAGGGTGACCAGGTACGTTACGGCGTTGAGGTGCTGGTGCACAAGGTGCGGACCTTCCCAAGCCTCCTAAAGCTTGTCCTGGGGTACGGGGACCAGTACCCATAACTTTTGACCCACCTAGTAGGTCCTCTCACAAGCGTTCTGGTCATACCATCGCTTCTGGTCGGCCTGGGCTCACTCTATATTATCGTGCACTAGATGTGACAAGGCCTGCATCTTGTCCCAGAAACACATGACATACTCGATGACCGACACTCCAGCCATCGGAATATCATACGCAACCCATACTGAACGGATAGGCTACCACTAGCAGTCAGTCCCTAGGTCATGCCTCCGGTGAGCCCTGCAGGACCTTGACACGGTCCTGCCATCCTTGGTCCCAGACCACCCACTCGAGGTATGAGTCCAAGGGAGGCTGTGCCGCCTCATCCTTGAGAGTGTTCAGGTTGGAATCCGCCACTATCGCCGCCCTGAAACCCCTGACCAGACGTGGCCAGAATAAACGAGACTGCCTTGTCCTCTGTCAGTCCCCAGGACCTGTCTACTGGCCTCCATATGACTCAGCAGCCACTTGATCGGAAGGGGGAAAGCCATCAGACCCCTGAGAAGCCCCTAGGCCCCCAGCACTCCCACTGCACGTGACAGCAGCTATGGCCGCTACCACCACTGGTAGTGCCTGATTTCCCTTGGCGTCCGACCAAGTCGCCAGTCCAGTCGGACTAACCTGGCCCTCTGACATCCCGGGTGTGGAGGAACCCTGCACTGAGGCTTTACCTGGGAGCCCTACTTCTCCTGGGACAGCACTGACCCCATTTGCATCCTCCTTCTCCGCAGCTCTCTGTCCCCTGCTTGTCCCCTAAGTAGCTACACCCATTTACAACAGGTTCCAGCATGCTTGCTGGCCACACCCTGGGGCCTCAGCACAGCTGGCGTGAATAACCGCCTCCCTATTGAGGGGAGAGGCACACATTACATCCCCCACTCCCACATTCCCATCAACAGACATGTCATATGCATTATCAGTAGCAACAGGGGTGGACATGGCATCACATTCTGGGAGATTGGACCTTGGGGTGTCAGCGGCCACGTACTTAGACGCAAGCTGCCCCAAGTCCGTCCCCAGCAAAACACTGGCAAGGATATTTGAGTAGTGTTGGGGGCGAATATTCGAATCACAAATATTAATCGCGAATATCGGCACTTCGAGAATTAGCGAATATTAGTAATAATAATAAAATGTATTTATATAGCGCCACAATATTCTGCAGTGCTTTACAAGTTCATAGGGTTCATATACAAAACAAAAAAACTGGATAATGTGCAACTGAAACACTAGGAGTTAGGACCCTGCTCGCAAGAGCTTACAATCTATGAGGAATTGGGGGTGACACATGAGGTAATTAAATGTGATAAGTAGGATTTGAACCATTATTGAACTGACAGGAGTGGTGCTGGCCAATCTGCTTTGGGTTTGGGACTACTAGAGGATCGAGCTTAGGCCAGAGGAGTTGGTGGGGGGAGGTTTAATCGGGGAATAGTCAGTTTAGGTAGCTTGATAAGCCTGCCTGAAAATATATGTTTTTAAGGCACGTTTGAAGGTGGAGAAGTTGTGGATTGACCTAGTATTCCGGGGCAGAGTATTCCAGGGAGTAGGTGCAGCTTGAGAAAAGTCTTGAAGACGGGAGTGAGAGGTACAAATTATGGAGGTTATTCATCTTAGGTCGCTAACAGAACGGAGAGCACGAGTAGGGTTATAGATGTATATGAGGGAGGAGATGTATGGAGGTGCAGCACTGTGGAGGGCTTTGTCGGTGAGAAGTTTGAACTGTATTCTGTGGTGGATGGGCAACCAGTGAAGTGACTGGCACAGGCTAGTAGCATCAGGGTAGCGGTTGGATGGATAATGAGCCTGGCTACAGCATTTAGAACAGACTGAAGGGGGGAGAGTTTAGTGAGAGGCAGACCGATTAGTAATGCGTTGCAGTAGTCAAGACGAGAATGAATCAAGGCAACAACAAGAGTTTTTGCCATTTCCACCGTAAGGAAAGGGCGGATTCTGGCAGACGACAAGAGCGTGTAAGTGATTGAACATGGGGAACAAAGGAGAGATCGGAGTCAAATGTGGCCCCAAGACAGCGGGCATGTTGCACAGGAGTTATGATAGTGCTGCAGACCGAAATTGAAATATCAAGTTTAGGCGAGTTAGTAGATGGGGGAAAGACAAGAAGTTCAGTTTTTGAGAGGTTCGGTTTTAGATACAAAGAGGACATGATGTTAGAGACAGCTGCCAGACAATTACTGGTGTTTTGGAGTAAAGCAGGGGTGATGTCAGCATAGAGATGGTATTGAAAGCAAAATCTACTGATAGTATGTCCGATGGGGGCTGTAAAGAGGGAGAAGAGTAGAGGACCTAGTACTGAGCCCTGAGGAACTCCAACATCAAGGAAGAGGAGAAGAAAAATGATACACTAAAGGAGCTGCCAGAGAGATAGGAATAGAACCAAGAGAGAGCAGTGTCCTTAAGGCCAATTAAGTGGAGCATGGTGAGGAGGAGTTTATGGTCTACAGTATCGAACGCGGCAGAGAGATCCAACAGAATCAGTAGAGAATAGTCACCATTTCTTATTGCTGTTAGTAGTGGGATGGTAACAGAGTGTTTGAAAGAGGAGGGAAAGATCCCAGAAGAGAGAGAGAGAGGTTAAACATTGTAGTTAGGTGAGTGATGACAGCCAGGGAGAGGGACTGGAGTAGGTGTGATGGAATAGGATCACTGCTACAGGTCATGGGTCGAGAAGAAGAGAGAAGCCTGGAAACTTCTTCCTCTGTTATAGGGTCAAAAAAGGAGAGAGAGCATGTGGATGAATTGGAGGGAGGAGGATTGGAATTATTTGGGGACTGGGAGATTATTTCCTGCCGGATATTGGCAATCTTGTCTCTGAAGTAAGTGGCCATGCCATCAGCACAGAGGTTAGTGACAGGTTCTGGAACTTTAGAGCTTAGAAGGGAGTGAAAAGTGTCAAAAACTCATTTTGGGTTATTTGAGAGTGAGGAGATGAGAGCTGAAGTACTTTTGTTTGGCAATGTTGAGAGCTGAATTATATGTTTTAAACATAAATTTATAATGGAGGAAGTCTGCTGATATTTTCTCCATATGCGTTCTGCACATTTGGAGCAGCGCTGGAGAAAACGTGTTTCAGGTGTGTGCCAGGGTTGCCGTGTTCTGTGTCGAGAGGTCGGATTGATATTGGAGCAACGTTATCTAGGGTGGTTTTGAGGGTCTGGTTGTAATAATTGGCAGCCAAGTCTGGACAGGAGAGGGAAGTGATTGGGGTAAGAGCTAGTTGAAGGGTGTTAATAAGTTGCTGGCAGTTAATGGTGTGTAGGTTTCTGTAAGTGTGAAAAGTAGGATTGTCATGAGAAAAGTGAGAGGTCTTTATGGTAAATGAAAGAAGATTGTGGTCAAAAAGTGGGAAGGATAAGTTACTAAAGTTTGAGACTGAGCAGTGACGGAAGAAGACTAGATCAAGTATAGTGCCCTGTTCATGCGTGGCAGAGGAAGTAAGTTGTCATAGGCCAAGAGACGAGGTTAAAGAGAGAAAGTGAGCATCTGATGGGAAGATGGGATCATCGATGGGGATATTAAAATCACCCATAATGAGAGTTGGTGATTCAGAAGAGAGGAAGTGAGGAAGCCAAGTTGCAAAGTGATCCAGAATTTGGTGGGGGTAGCCGGGGGGACGATAGTCAACCGCAACTCTCAGGGGGAATGGATGGAAGAGTCTAATAGTGTGAACCTCAAAAGAGGGGAATGTGAGAGGGGGTACAGGGGGAAGGACCTGAAAGGTGCACTGTGGAGAAAGCAGTATGCCTACTCCTCCACCATGCCTGTCATCAGGTCTGGGGGTATGGGATAAGTGAAGTCCACCATAGGATAGGGCAGCAGGGGAAGCAGTGTCAGAGGGTTGAAGCCAGGTTTCTGTAAGGGCTAGCAAGTTCAGAGAGCCAAGAGGGAGGTTGAAGAGAGAAAGTGAGCAGCTGATGGGGAGATGGGATCATCAATGGGGATATCAAAATCACCCATAATGAGAGTTGGTGATTCAGAAGAGAGGAAGTGAGGAAGCCAAGCTGCAAAGTGATCCAGAAATTGGTGGGGTGAGCCGGGGGGGGGGGGGGGGACGATAGTCAACCGCGACTCTCATGGGGAATGAATGGAAGAGTCTAATGGTGTGAACCTCAAAAGAGGGGAATGTGAGAGAGGGTACAGGGGGAAGGACCTGAAAGGTGCACTGTGGCTAGCAAGTTCAGAGAGCGTGAGGGGAATAAATTGTGGTCTGTGGGTAATTTGTTACGAACAGACCGTGCGTTCCAGTGTGCGCAGTTAAGAGAGACTGGAGAGGATGTTCATTAAACATTAATCAGATTTTTGGGGTTTCTGTGTGTGGCACATATTTAGAATATAGTAATATATTTTCGTAATTTCAAATATATAAGTTTTTTTTTTTATCAGTAACCTCCCTTCATGCTTATGGGCAAATGAGAAGGCTGCAATGTCTTTGTCTGAGCTTATCAACATCCCTAGCAACCAATTGGAAAGTTGCCTACCCCTTTAGTATATAAGAACCTCCCCAGCAGCCCTTTTATGCAGTATTTGGCAGATCTGAGAGAGACAGCAGTGTTATTGCTGTGCTCTCTGCTTTCATGTGTCATTACATGAATAGTTAGTTAGCATATATATATATTTGTGGTCAGGGCTAGGAAGGTGGAAGTGGGAAAGGGGAAACCCTTAACCCTGAACCTAGAGGCTGGGGTGTGCCGGGAGCCACGGTCGCGGGTACGCCAAGAAAAGGGGGCATACCCAAGGTGAGAGTGGAGAAAAGGGGAGGGAGGGGCACGCCGCTGGAACGTCAGGCTGGAGAGGAGGTGAGTGCCGGCCTAAGTACTGCATGCCCCTCCCACAATTACAGGCTGCGCTGCAGCCTTAACTATTTGTGGTCAGGGCTAGGAAGGTGGAAGTGGGAAAGGGGAAACCCTTAACCCTGAACCTAGAGGCTGGGGTGTTCCGGGAGCCACGGTCGTGGGTACGCCAAGAAAAGGGGCCAAAGACTCTGAATAGGTAACATAGTTTTATTGAATATCACAAAGCCAGTGTACGGAAGGCCTGAGAGATTTCTGCCTGGGGATTTGGTATATAGCGGGCGAAACAGGACGAACGCCAACGCCCCATGCAGCGGATGACATGTGCGGGGACCTGATGCTTGGAAGCTGCCGACGCAGCCCCAATGCGGAAGGAATGACCTGAAATGGTACTGGGGTCGTGACCCAACCCCTGCATCAGGGACCGGACGAGGGACATGAATTTTGATGTGGTGAGTGGCTTACCCACGCAAGGCAGAAGAGGGGAGTCTGGTGGAGAGACCGTGAAGCAGTACGATAATTGCCACAGAACCTTGACCGGGCACCAACGGTTACCTGAAGGAAAGAACTTGATCTCCGTGGGAGGACCAGACTGGTTGGTTTTGGAGGACGGGAGAAGGAGGACAAAATGGTCTGTGGACCAGACTAGGTGGCGTTTCTGGAGGAAGCTATGACGCCCGGAACCCGACGTGAATTCACCAGGTCTGAGGAAGCCGTAGAACCCGAGGTAAATAGCCGCCTTCATAACCGTGCTGAGAGAGGGCCCAAAAGGACTGCCGTCTAAGGCCGAGGATAGGGCTCTGAACAATTCCCCCGACACCGGCAGTCTACGGGTGCGCGGACACTTCCCCTTCTTCTGCAGACCCCTGAGTGTTGCCTTGACGGCTTGTGAAGCAAGGATGGAACCCCCATCTGGCTTGGCGATCATGCGATAATGCTGGAGCCCTGCTAAATATAGCTTGATGGTGTTGTGCGACAAGGAGAGGCGAGTGTGGCAAAATGCAATGAACGCCAAGACATATGAGGTTTCCTCCAGCTGACCCCTTGGGAATTCTCGAGCAAACTTGCTGAAAGCTGTGAAGCCGGCCTGATAATTCCTGGCTGTGTTGTGGGAAAGAGAACCCTCGACCAGTCTCTCTGCCTGGACCACCAGGGATGCTAATCCAGGATGAATGAGCTGAGTGGAGGAACCTGCGTACCGAAATGATCTGCTTCGGGCATTTCCTGAAAGAAAGTGGAAAAACAGAAACGGGAGAGGGCGTCAGCGGCAGTATTGGAATCCCCTGGAATGTGACCACAACGGACGTGGAAGTTGTGGGTGAGGGATAGCCACACAAATTTCCGCAGTAGAGCCATGACCCGGAGAGATCTGGACCTGCCGGAATTGATGATATCGACCAGGGACTGGTTGTCCGTGATGAACAAGACTGGCAAGTTGGACCAGGAGCTGCCCCAGACCAAGGCGGCAGCCACGATGGGATATAATTCCAGGAAAGGAGAAGACCCGATGGCAGCTGGGTCTGCTTGGATTTCCGGGGGCCACCTGGCCGCCAGCCAGTGGGACCTGAAGATGGCGGCAAAGCCGATGGAACCGGCTGCATCCGAGAAAATAATCGGGGAAGCAGAGTCCCAGCGGGGGACGAAGAGGGAAATGCCGTTCCATTCTGAAAGGAAGGTGTTCCACATGGCAAGATCCGAGATGGCGTGGCGGTCGAGGTGGACAACAGAATCCTGGTCACGAACTGTGGAAAGAAGATGCAACAGGCTGGCCAGAAAAGACCGGCCCTGGGGCATGATCTTCGTGGCGTGATTCAGCAGACCCAGTAAGGACTGAAGCTCCGCCTTGGTCAGGGACAGAGCGCTGACCGCCCGGGAGATGGCAGAGCGGATCCTGGTCAACTTTTCAGGTGGCAGACTGGCCTCCATCTTGACGGAATCTAATGTGATGCCCAGAAAGGTCACCCCGGTGGCAGGGCCCTGGGTCTTGGAGGAGGCCACGGGCACCTGGAGGAGGGAGAAGAACTCCAAGAGGGTAGCGGGAATTGAAGGGACCGGATGAGGATTCTCAATGAGCAAGAAATCGTCCAGGTAATGAATTACCATGGGAAGACCTCCGTGATGCACCAGGATCCAATGGAGAGCCCTGGCAAACTGGTCGAACAGCCAGGGGCTGCTCTTGGACCCAAAGGTTAAGCGGTTGGCAAAATAAAACCTGTCCGACCAATTGATACCATAGTACCTCCAAAGATGCGGGTGGACCGGGAGAAGCTTGAAGGCATCAGCTATGTCTACCTTGGCAAGCCAGGACCCAACCCCCGACTGGAGAATGAGCTGAATGGCTTCCTCAACTGACGAGTATTGCATGGAATACTCCTCAGAGGGGATAAGGGAATTCAGGCTTGGGGTGGATGACATATGAGGCGCTGACAGGTCGTAGATGAGGCGTTTTTTATTGGAGGATTGTTTCACAACCAGCCCGATAGGGTTGATCCGCCAGGACTGAAATGGAATGTGGAGAAAGGGACCGATGATGAAACCCTTTTCCACTTCGGATTGAAGGAGGGCATCCACGGCCTCCGGGTCACCGAACGCAAATTGGGACCCTCCCATGACCCGTGAGGCAGGGTGATGAGCCCTGTATGGAAGCCCTCCTTGAACCCGGCCAAGAGGAAGGCTACGAATAGACGGTCTGGGTGATCCTGCAGCAGAACAGCCAGAATGTCTACATCAATGTCGGCTAGTCAGGAGCTCTTAGACGATTTCCTGGTACAGGCCGAACGCGGATGGGCCCGAAAACATGCCGAGCAGATGTGAAGAGCTCGACAGGCATTAAAGGCACAACCCCCCGCATTAAAATTGTTGCAGACTTGGCTGCTACCTAAATAGACGATTGGTCTGCCTAGTTTGTCCATGGTAGCCGAGGGCTTGGTGGCCCCGGAAGTACTAGGAGCAGCTCCCGGCTGGGAAGGATGAGCCTGATCGGGACACCAGTCAGAAGAGTGGAATATGGACTGGCAAGAGGTGCAGGAGGGAGCTCTGAGACTGGCGAAATGACGGCAGAACAGCTCCATGTCGAGATCAGCCCAAATAGTCATGAACTGAAACTGCGACAGGGCTGCTGCCGCCTTAGCGGAAAAGGACCTGTGGTAATCGTAAAATGCTGAGCCACCGTACTTGTGGCCCAGGTCCGACACCCGATACAGGTAGGTATCAAGCTCCTCCCTCCTGGACGGATTGGCAGAACAAACAATGTCCCGAAACAGGCTAAAGGCCAGGACAAACTCGGGAATGGACAGTTTGCGGTTAAGTCTGGCGTCTTTGGCTTTCAAGACCACCGAAACCTCCCCGCAATTAATGATCCGATTCTCCGAGATGTCCTGGGAGGCGATAAGGATGGAGGCTAAATTCACATCCTTCCCAGCCAAGAAGTCCTTCTTGATATGCTCGGGGATGAAGTGAGATGGGGCAATCAGAGGACCAGAAGCTGGCCTACCTGCCACATCTGGAGGTGGGGAGGGAGCCACCACCGGGGAGAGTGGGATTGCCGAGGGTCTGGACTCTAGGGCTGCAACCCTGGCCTGAATGTCGCACAGAGAACTGGCAAGCCCGCTGATAGAGGACTGGATCTGAGACAAGCCTTGCTGGATGGAAGGAGAGCTGGACTGAGTTTCCACTGAACTCGGGGCCGTCATCAGCAAGCGGTATAATTCCGCCTTGCGGGCTGACGCGGGATGACGAATCCCCCTGCGGTTGAGCTCGGTGATCAGTCTAGGCACGGTCCAGCTCCGTAAGGAAGCGCTGACGGAGTGACCAGAAGCCGATGTTCCAGGAAGGGAAATATTGTCTTCCATCTCAGATATGTGCGACATCCTTGACCTGCGGAAGAATGTAAATGAGAGGAAAAACGAAGCTGCGGACGCGAAGGAGCAGCCGAAAATGAAGATGAAAAGCGAGGGAAACAAAACTATTTAAAATACTTACCAGAAGACGCCCAAGACCAAGGAAAAGGAGATCTGAATCCGAATGCGAACCGGTAAGCTAAAGAAAAATCCAGACCTTCAGAAGAGAAGAGGAAAACAAACAAAAAATACGGTCCTCAGAGGGACCGAACAAGACCTGAACTTACCTTAGGAAAGATTTTAAAACCTTTGACCCGAGCCTAAAAAACGGACCGAACCTGCGATCTGAAGATAATGCATATGAGGACCAGATGAGCGACAGCTGGGAAGCGAGATGGGAGGCGAACCCCCAAAGGAAGCGAAGACAGGTAAGACGCCAGAAGAGGAGCAGTCAACCAGACTGGCCCAGGAGATGGGAGAGCCTGAGACAGGACCCAGGGGTACAAGGGACAGCCGACTGGAAGCGAGAAGCATGGACAACCCACACCCGTGAATAGCAGAGAGACCAGGTAACCGAGAACTGAAAAACAGAGCTGGGCGATCCAGGAGGAAGGAGGAACCCCGGGCGAACTATGGTAGAGACCTGGGCGATCCAGGAGAAAGAAAAAGAACCCCAGGCGAACCAGGGTAGAAACCTGGGCGATCCAGGAGAAAGAAGAACCCCAGGCGAACTAGGGAAGAGACCTGGGCGATCCAGGAGAAAGAAGAACCCCAGGCGAACTAGGGAAGGGACCTGGGCGATCCAGGAGACAAACACGCGAACCGGGCGAAACGGAAAAGAGACGACCCTGGGCGATCCAAGGCTTGAGACAGGACGAACACCGCGAGGGAGAGAGCCCGGGGACCCGGGAAGAATAAGCCACGACAGAAAATAAGGCGAGAATGCTGTGATGCGGAACACTCGGAGAGACCGAGGGCCGTGGTGTGATAGAAAAAGGACAACCAGAGATGAGGCCCAGAGACATGAACTAGCGACTGCGGAGGCCGACATACTCGGAGCATGGAACAAGACTCCGCAGTGGCTGAAGGAAACACATGCTGCAGCTGGGGGACGGCCCGATGGGTTAGGACCTGAGCATTCATGTTGTGTTCTGTAGGCGCAAGCCGCAGGCGTCCAACAGGTGCAGCCTCAGAACAAGCGTGCGTTTATTGTTGTGCGCCCCACCAGACTATGGGAACGCGCGACAATAGCCCCAGAAACACGCAAGTACCTCCAGGGAAGCAGAGAAAAGACCAAGCCCCAGTGGACAGAGGGGGGCAGACAGAAAAGATGAGGGAGGGTAAGGGACAGGCATTCAGACCAGACAGACGCGGGAAGCGAGTAGTGATGAGCGGCAGGGGCAATATTCGAATTCGCGAGATTTTGTGAATATTTTGGACGAATATTCGCCATGTATTCGAGAATTCGCGAATTCATGATCTCCAGGCATTATCCTCTTGATTGCGAAAATTCGCATAAAATTTGCATACAATTTTTCGCATAAAAATTCGCATGAACTAGTATTTTCGCAAAAATCGATTATTCGCAAATACGAATATATTTTGCGATAATCTAAATATTCGCGAATTCTCGAAGTGCCGATATTCGCGAGTAAAATTCGCAACTCGAATATTCGTGAACAACACTAGAAGCGAGACCCTGGCGGCCGATTCACCCAGGCAGCGTGAGGTGGCAGGCAGGAGCTGCGCTAGACATACCTTGAGATGCCGGGAGTGAAAAAAGGCCGACGCTGGAGACGCAGCAGGAGGAAGCTGAGGGGCAGACCTGGAAGTGAGGAGGCCACAGCTGAGGACCGGAGCGCACTGCACGCGTGGTGTCCGGACTGTACTGCACGCCGCTGGAACGTCAGGCTGGAGAGGAGGTGAGTGCCGCAAGTACTGCATGCCCCTCCCACAATTACAGGCTGCGCTGCAGCCTTAACTATATATATATATATATATATATATATATATATATAATCCAGAAAAGTAGGCGGCACTCCAAGAAAGATGACAAGTGAACTTTATTCACCCAGGTGGTGCAACGTTTCGGTTCCTCACTAGAACCTTTTTCAAGCTTGAAAAAGGTTCTAGTGAGGAACCGAAACGTTGCACCACCTGGGTGAATAAAGTTCACTTGTCATCTTTCTTGGAGTGCCGCCTACTTTTCTGGATTACACATTGGGGTAAGAAGCCTATTCCCCTGGAGACGTGCACCCTCTTTTTCTTTGATTGTGTTCCAGTGCCGCCATTTTTCCTGTGTATATATATATATATATATATATATATATATAATGCAGATAGTTAGTTGGAGATAGTCAGGGTAGTTTAGATAGTGATATAGTGTAGCAGGTTCTGCTCTCCATACATACATGCTACATACATAGTGCTGTATGTATGTATGATGTATGCTACATACATCCATACATACATAATGCTGTGTTGTCACAAGTTCATAACAATACTTAGTGCACCAATCACTAATAAGTAGTCAGACCTGTATAAAATGTGAAGTTGCAGGTATTGCGCCAAAATAATTGCAACATTAGTGCCGATTTTGCAATTGCAAATATATTGGCGCACTCTATCTGCATATAAAGCTATTGTAATGTTCTGCTGTGCCAAGCATTTTCTCCAGTCTCAGGAAACTTCAGACGTCCGCATGATTTTTACGGATCCATGGATACATGGATCGGATCCACAAAACACATGCGGACGTCTGAATGGAGCCTTACAGGGGGGTGATCAATGACAGGGGGGTGATCAATGACAGGGGGTGATCAGGGAGTGTATATGGGTGATCACCCGCCTGTCATTGATCACCCCCCTGTAAGGCTCCATTCAGACGTCCGCATGATTTTTACGGATCCATGGATACATGGATCGGATCCACAAAACACATGCGGACGTCTGAATGGAGCCTTACAGGGGGGTGATCAATGACAGGGGGGTGATCAGGGAGTGTATATGGGTGATCACCCGCCTGTCATTGATCACCCCCTGTAAGGCTCTATTCAGACGTCCGCATGTGTTTTGCGGATCCGATCCATGTATCCATGGATCCGTAAAAATCATGCGGACGTCTGAATGGAGCCTTACAGGGGGGTGATCAATGACAGGGGGGTGATCAGGGAGTGTATATGGGTGATCACCCGCCTGTCATTGATCACCCCCCTGTAAGGCTCCATTCAGACGTCCGTATGCTTTTTGCGGATCCGATCCATGTATCCGTGGATCCGTAAAAATCATACGGACGTCTGAACGGAGCCTGACAGGGGGGTGATCAATGACAGGGCGGTGATCAATGACAGGGGGGTGATCAGGGAGTTTATATGGGGTGATCATGGGTGATCAGGGGTTTATAAGGGGTTAATAAGTGACGGGGGGGGTGTAGTGTGGTGTGGTGTTTGGTGCGACTGTACTGAGCTACCTGAGTCCTCTGGTGGTCGATCCTAACAAAAGGGACCACCAGAGGACCAGGTAGGAGGTATATTAGACGCTGTTATGAAAACAGCGTCTAATATACCTGTTAGGGGTTAAAAAATTCGGATCTCCAGCCTGCCAGCGAGCGATTGCCGCTGGCAGGCTGGAGATCCACTCGCTTACCTTCCGTTCCTGTGAGCGCGCGCGCCTGTGTGCGCGCGTTCACAGGAAATCCCGGCCCTCGCGAGATGACGCGTATATGCGTCGTCGTGCGCAGGGCTGCCGTCTCCGGACCGCACATCTGCGTTAGGCGGTCCGGAGGCGGTTAAAAGTGGCACTATTGAAGGCAACAGAAAATTGCATTAGGCTAGTCAGTAAAAGCAAAAAAAGGAAGGGACCACTGTGGTACTCAGCAGACGTGGCCAAAATCATTAAAAACAAAAAGATAGCATTTGGTAATTATAAAAAAAAAATTAAAAAAACGAGGATGACAGGGAAATTTAGAGATTAGGTAGAGAGAGGCCAAGCAAGTTATAAGTGCTTCTAAAGCACAGGCAGAAGAGAAATTAGCTCAGTCTGTGAAAAAAGGTGATAAGACATTCTTCAGATACATAAATGAAAAAAGGAAAGTAAAACAAGGAATTATCAAATTAAAAACAAAAGAAGGAAGGTATATAGAAGAAGATAAAGAACTAGCTGACTGCTTAAATGAATACCTCTGTTCAGTTTTTACAAAGGAAAATGAAGGAAAAGGATCTTAGTTAGGGAGGAAGACTAATGAATATTTTGATGCATGTGTCTTTACAGAGGAAGATGTTCTAAGTCAAATAAGTCACAGGGGCCAGATAGGATACACCCAAAGCTATTAAAAGAGCTTAGCGGCGAACTCGCAAAACCATTAACAGATTTATTTAACCAATCACTGGTAACAGGCGTCGTCCCACCAAAAGATTGGAAATTAGCAAATGTTGTGCCCATTCACAAGAAAGGTAGTAGGGAGGAATCTGGCAACTATAGGCCAGTAAGCCTGACATCAATAGTGGGGAAATTAATGGAAACCATACTTAAGGAGAGGATTGTGGAACATCTAAAATCCCATGGATCGAAAGATGAAAAACAGCATGAGTATATTTCAGGGAGATCATGTCAAACTAATCTTATAGATTTTTTTGATTGGGTGACTAAAATAATAGTTGGCGGAGGTGCAGTAGACATCACTTATCTAGATTTTAGTAAGGCTTTCGATACTATCCTACATAGAAGGCTTATCAATAAATTGCAGTCTTTGAGCTTGGACTCGCATATTGTTGAATGGATTAGGCAGTGGCTGAGGGACAGACAACAGAGGGTTGAAGTCAATGGAGTATATTTAGACCATGGTCTTGTTACCAGTGGGGTACCTCAGGGATCTGTTCTGGGACCCATATTGTTTAATATCTTTATCAGCGAAATTGCAGATGGCCTCAATGGTAAGGGGTGTCTTTTTACTAATGACACAAAGATTTGTAACAGGGTTGATGTTCCTGGAGGGATATACCAAATGGAAAAGGATTTAGGAAAACTAGAGGAATGGTCAAAAATCTGGCAACTAAAATTTAATGTTGATAAGTGCAAGTTAATGCACCTGGGGCGTAAAAACCAAAGAGCAGAATATAAAATCAGTGATACAGTCCTAACCTCAGTATCTGAGGAAAGGGATTTAGGGGTCATTATTTCAGAAGACTTAAAGGTAGGCAGACAATGTCATAGAGCAGCAGGAAATGCTAGCAGAATGCTTCTGTGTGTATAGGGAGCAGGGGCGTAGCATGGGGGGGGGGCGGAGGGGCCGTTGCCCCGGGTGCCAAATTGCAGGGGGCGCCAGGCAGCCGAAATTTCAATGAGGGCTACGGGAGCCTATGGCTCCTGTCCCCTCCGTTGTGCCTCATAGGCTTCAGGCCACTAGGCCTGAAGCCTATAAGGCAGTAGAGCGATGCAAGACTCGGTCACGATAACCTCACTGTGACCTCCTGCATCGGATCTCGCGAGATGACGCGATGACGCGGCGCAGGAAGGCACAGTTAGGCGTTCGTGACCGCCTGCGCCGGGACGCCACAAGCGGGGATGGAGAGAGGTATGTTTTTTTATGTTACCTTACCTAATTGCAGAGGCACTGGGGGCAGTATGGGGGGTGGGAGAGGAGAGGACTGGAGCAGAAAGAGGCTATCCTATTGAATGGCACAGTAATAAGAGGGTGGAGAGGCGGCCATTATATTAATAACAAAGAGGGGGCCATTATATTAATAATAAAGAGGGGGCCAGTACATTATTAATAATAATAATAATGTACTGGCCCCCTCTTTATTATCAATGTACTGACCCCCTCTTTATTATTAATATAATGGCCCCCTCTTTATTATTAATATAATGGCCCCCTCTTTATTATTAATGTAATGACCCCCTCTTTATTATTAATATAATGGCCCCCTCTTAATTATTAATGTACTGGCCCCCTCTTAATTATTAATGTACTGGCCCCCTCTTTATTATTAATGTAATGACCCCTCTTTATTATTAATATAGTGGCCCCCTCTTTATTATTAATGTACTGCCCCCCCTCTTAATTATTAATGTACTGGCCCCCTCTTTATTATTAATGTAATGGCCCCTCTTTGTTATTAAAGAGGGGGCTAGTACATTAAAAATAAAGAGGGGCCATTATATTAATAATAAAGAGGGGGCCATTATAATATACAGGGGGAATAATATTATGGGGAATGAAAGCTATCTGTCTGGCTCTAGCACAATATTGGGGGGCAGCAGGATGACAGTGTTGAGACACCAGGAAGGAGAGCATGATAGTAAAGTGAGAAACCTACTTTTTTTTTCTGTGAAACTCTGCAGAGACGAGAAGCGGCTGAAAGAAGTTATCATGGTGGTCTTATCTCTGAATGAAGACGTCGAGGAGAGTCTACATCACAGGAGATGTCACTGGATGTAACAGGTATGGTGCAGTATTCTACTGTAATAATAATGTCCATGCACATATCTGTTTCATGGTAGGGTTGTGGGAGGAGATTGAGAATATGGCCCATACTGCCGCATTCTGGCCCCAGACTTCAGGTCACACTGTGTTCTAAATTCTGGGGCCTCACACCCATCTACTACATTATCTGTACTCAGAGAGTTATCTCTGGTTTATCTGAGGTGTTACATAGGACTGTAAGTGATCTACTACAGTATCTGTTAAAAGTGGCGTGCCTGGGGTAGGTGGGGGCGCAATTTTTGGCATGCCCCGGGTGCTGGTAACCCACGCTACGCCACTGATAGGGAGAGGCATTAACAGTAGAAAGAGGGAGGTGCTCATGCAGCTCTACAGAGCACTAGTGAGACCTCATGTGTAGTTGTGTGCAGTGCTGGAGACCATATCTCCAGAAGGATATCGATACTTTGGAGAAAGTTCAGAGAAGAGCTACTAAACTAGTACATGGATTGCAGGATTAAACTTACCAGGAAAGATTAAAGGACCCTAACATGTATAGCTTGGAAGAAAGACGAGACAGAGGGGATATGATAGAAACTTTTACATACATAAAGTGAATCAACACGGTAAAAGAGGAGAAAATATTTATAAGAAGAAAAACTGCTACAAGAGGACACAGTTTTAAATTAGAGGGGCAAAAGCTTAAAAGTAATCAGGAAGTATTACTTTACTGAGAGAGTAGTGGATGCATGGAATAGCCTTCCTGCAGAAGTGGTAGCTGCAAATACAGTGAAGGCGTTTAAGCATGCATAGGATAGGCATAAGGCCATCCTTCATATAAGATAGGGCCAGGGGCTATTCATAGTATTCAGTATACTGGGCAGACTAGATGGGCCAAATGGTTCTTATCTGCCGACACATTCTATGTTTCTGTTTCTATGTTATAACAATCGCTGTATATGCAGATCGAGTGTTTAAAAAAAGCGCCATTGTGGAAATCCCTAATGATGCAATAATTTTTTTCATGGTACACACAACTTCACATTTTATAAGGTCTCATGATATATTAGTGATATATCACAGGCCCCAAAAATCACAGGCCCCCAAAATTTGCCAATAGGCATTAATCTGACAGCAAAGAACTTTGGATTCTGTGGCTGGAGGTGCATTAGGCGGTCACAGGATAAAAAAAATGTAACTGTCGGCCAGTACAGGCCCCCAAAATTTGGCATTAAACTGACATAAAAGGCCTTTTATGCCGCTGTATTTACCAATGATTTGTTCTGGGTGGTGGCGGATATTTGTGGGCTGTCATGAGGAATTTCAATCAAACATGGTCGACTCGTCACATGTGTTGAATTCCTCTGACATCCATGCCTTATTAATTTTAAAAAATGTGAGGTAGTCCACACTGTCGTGAGCTAGGCAAGTGCGCTTGTCGGTCACGATCCCCCCTGCTGCGCTGAATGTCCATATCCGAAGTGACTAACACATCTTCAAACCGCCGAGTTCTTCCATGCGCAGTTGGATTGGTACCAGCAACTGTTTCTCTGTGAGTGGAATTTTCTCTGCCAGCACCCACAAAAGCAGAATGCATCATTTCTCGAAGCAAGGCCTGGAAGCGCTGCATTCTGACAGCCCTCTGTGATGGTGATAACATTTCCGCCATTTTTTGTTTGCACCTGGGGTCTAAGTACGTTGCCACCCAGTACTAGTCCTTGCCCTTTATGCTTTTTATACGGGGGTCCCTCTTCAAACACTGGAGCATGAAGGCCCCCATTTGCTCTAAACTGGAAGCGGTGGAGTGGCCTGGCTCCTGCTCATCATCCAGAATAAGGACGTCCTCGTTCTCCTCCCCCCATCCACGGACAACACCAGGGATCCCAGAAACATTTAAAGCATTATCTTCTTGCTCCTCCTCCGTCCCGGCATCATCCTCCTTTGACTCCTCTTTAGACTCCTGTTTTTGACTTGTCTCAGATGGAACCACCTATTAAATCATCCAAAGGATGAGATTATGTGTGCCAAAGAGTTATAACACAACCAATTGAAACAAAAGACACACATGTACAATTATAACACAAATATTTTATTAAATAATAAATATAACAACAGACCATAGACAATGATAAAATGAGTAGCAGCAGTGCAGACAAGCGCTGCGATAAGCGGCTCAGCCGTCTGACTCTGGGTAAATGAATCCAAAAATCCAAAAGAGGAATAGGACAACAGTGTATGCTGCACTGAGCAGGCAATATAAACCCTACCCCCAATACATGTACAAGCCTCCAACCCCCACAGATAAACATACAACAACTGCAAAATAAGAGCCAGAAAAAAGGGTGAAATAACAACACCTATAGATAGCCCATAAGCAGTATGGAGGGACAACAATAGTAGTAATAAACGTTGAATAAGAAAAAATGGCAGCATCACCGGTCACATGACCAGCCATCGGAAGACCAGGAAGTGGGAAAAAAATATATATATTTTTTTTATACGAATGTTCGAAATTAAGAACAAGCGCATGCGGATGTTACTTAGTCACGCGAGAAGTCCGCAGCCGGGGTCAGCCACACGTCACCGCCTCAAGTCGTATGCAGAGAAACTTGCGCAATACCTGAACCATCAAGATCTAAATTTTATCGTGATCATATGATCGCATACCACTTCCTGTCGCACCATGGCAACTGGATGCAAATGCAAGAACCATCCCGCATGAACTTAGGTGAATAGCGATCACATGATCGCATCTTGCTCACTGTGTTACCGGTAAGCCTGCGCTCACCAAGGCCAAAAAGCCTGTTTATCCAGATCAAATCCTGTGCTGCTCTAAGTATTTCAAACATGGAGCAGGTTTAGACAGACATGGCATTTCAGCAACAGACCACCCCAATAAAATAAGGGACTCCTGCACATAATGTCATCATACAAAACTTATCAGGAGGCACCTCCAAAAGAAGTTATACCTATAGGGCGAATATACAGTATATAAGTTAACTGTCTAATGTAATACAACAAAGCACAGAGCACAGCAATGACACTGCTATCGCTTTCATAACTGCAATAAACTTTAGAAAATAGCTGCTGTGGAGGTTCTTATATAGTAAGGGGTAGGCAACTTTCCTATTGGTTGCTAGGGATGTTGCTAAGCTCTGACAAAGACATTGCTGCTTTCTCATTGGCCCACAAGCAAGAAGAAGAGAGGGATCATGGGTTCAGATGAAAAAAATCTAGAATATTCATAAATACAAATATATAGCACTATATTCTAAATCTTCGCAAATTCTTGAAGTTGCGATATTCACGATTCTAATATTCGCGCCCAACACTAGTAGAGTCTATAATCCCTTAAAAAGAGAACTAGTAACACACAGGTTCTCATACCTAATAACTGTTCCAAGAAAAAGTGTCATCTGTGGTTAGCTACAAGCACCACTGGCAGTTTTCCAAGAATAGTTATCATGTGCTTCTAAGTATTTGTTATTCTTTGGTTTTATTAACAGCATTTCCATTAAGACAATTGTAGCTTCATACACTGTCACTAATGCTTATGGGAGCACAAGCTGGATTTACTTTGTAGTCTCTTTGAGCTACACATGGATATGATAAATATAAAGCAATTTGCAGGTGCTTTTTAATACCTCCTTAACCAAAGTAAATTAGAAACGTATCCTCCTTAGTCTTTCTTCTTATCTTCTCCTTCTCTAAGTTTAGTTCTAGGCATTTAATAAATTATGAAACCTCTAAGTACTGTACCTGATCCCCTCTGTTGATGCTAATTGAGGATTTCCACTTAAAAATGAAAAGTACTATATAAACCAACTACTAGATAATATTGAAAAATAATTCAGCCTCGTGCTTCTGATACTGTTGGAAAGCTATTTATACTTCAAAATAATCTGCTTTAATGGAAAGTGAATACTGCTTCCTCTGGGATATGAAATACAGCAAAATAAATTATGGATATGTAGTGTATACCTGGATTATGCTAACCAGCTGGCAATAGGATTAAACACTGTTTTGTTTCCTAAGTATCAGAATACTTGGCTGAGTAGATTACTGCATTAGTATTCTTCAACATATCTGAATTCACAATCCAAATTCTTATATTATTGTCTGATAAAGCATCTCTACATGTGCACAGTGAGTGGACCAAGGAGCAGTCTCAAAACTTGAAAAGAGTTGATCAGCATTATGTAAATCTTAAATATAAATCTTAAAACTTAGCATGATCAACTACTCTGTGTTTCACTTAATTACCAAATTCAAGACTAAGGATGAGCGAACCAGTTTGGACTGAACCAGGTTCGGTCTGAACTTGGCTATTTTTCAGACTGCAGATGAACCCAAATTTTTTAAGTTTGTTTCTAATAAATCCACTAAAATGGCCTGTAGCGCTATTTTTGTGCACATGTCGGTGGGAAAACAGCATTAGGGAGGAAGAAGAAGGGTTTTTACATGAACCTGAGAGGAAGTGGGTACAGAGCTGACCCTAATTGGCTCCTAGGCTGACAAGACCGCCTGGATGAGTGTCCTAGCAGAACAAGCAGAATGACATTCTGTTCTGGGCTGTGAATGAGGGTGGTTGGTTCTTACAGTATCTGCCAGAAAAATTATCTTAGAGAGTCAATGTCACGGAAGGTGTACAGAAAACTAGAAGACACAAAATGAAGATCCGACTGACTGGATCCAAAACTAAGGAACCAAAAGGATAGCCCTGTGTCACGGAAGGTGTACAGGAAACAAGACAACACAAAATGAATATATGACTCACTGGATCCAAAACTAAGGAACAAAAAGGGAGACCCCTGCATAAGACCTGGCACTCTCCCTGACTGCTCAGCCTATGCGAAAATCCCAATGGTAGATGATCGCATATCCTCGTACCTCGACTGTATAACACCTGAACACCCTATAATAGTGAGGGGACACGACCACCGGCTCCCTACACTAGATACGGAGGGAGTCAGGGTCACCTGGGATCCAGCAAACAGAAAAACACAAATTAATGCACAACACTTATCTTGTAGAAGACTGGGAAGTAGGATCAGCAGATAGAGGATAACGAGATGAGGAACTGAAAGCAAAACAAAGGAAGCTCAAGGAGGAGGTTCTGAAAGGCATCTGTCAGAGCTTCTCAGATGTGTGGAGTCAGGGTCACCTGGGATCCAGCAAACAGGAAAATACAAATTAATGAACAAAACTTATCTGTAGAAGACTCAGTAGTAGCATCCAGCATGCACACACTCCAGGAAGTTGTATAAACCGCAAAGTGATGCAGTATGGGAAGGGATTTAAAGGGATGCAATCAGTGCACCTACATGACAGCTGAGAGAGGCTAACGAGATGAGAAAATGAAAGCAAAACAAAAGGAACCTCAAGGAGGAGGTTCTGAAGAACGTCTGTCAGAGCTTCTCAGATGTCTGGTGGTGACAATCAAGGAGAGTGACAAAACAATCGGGGACAGTAATAAATCAATCAAGCTTGTTTTCTACTGCCAGGGAGAGTGAAGTGAAAGGCTAGAATTATAAAAAAGAAGAATTGTGTGTTTAAAATTGGAACAAACAGGGAAACTTGTTCTGTATTTTTTGGGGGGACTTGTTCAATTTAATTAAACCAGCACATATACTTGATTACTACAACAAAACACAGGAAAATGCAGCAATCTACCTTTCAGTATTAACTTGAAATTGAGTGTCAAGCCTCAATCGTCCATTTCTGTGAATTCCATTTCCACATGGTCGGAATAAAAAAATGTTTAACCACCTCAGCCCCGCTAGGTGAAACCCCCTTCATGACCAGAGCACTTTTTACACTTTGGCACTACACTACTTTCACCGTTTATCGCTCGGTCATGCAACTTACCACCCAAATGAATTTTACCTCCTTTTCTTCTCACTAATGGAGCTTTCATTTGGTGGTATTTCATTGCTGCTGGCATTTTTACTTTTTTTGTTATTAATCAAAATGTAATGATTTTTTTGCAAAAAAATGACATTTTTCACTTTCAGCTGTAAAATTTTGCAAAAGAAACGACATCCATATATAAATTTTTCGCCAAATTTATTGTTCTACATGTCTTTGATAAAAAAAAAATGTTTGGGCAAAAAAAAAAATGGTTTGGGTAAAAGTTATAGCATTTACAAACTATGGTACAAAAATGTGAATTTCCGCTTTTTGAAACAGCTCTGACTTTCTGAGCACCTGTCATGTTTCCTGAGGTTCTACAATGCCCAAACAGTAGAAAAACCCCACAAATGACCCCATTTCGGAAAGTAGACACCCTAAGGTATTCGCTGATGGGCATAGTGAGTTCATAGAACTTTTTATTTTTTGTCACAAGTTAGCGGAAAATGATGATGATTTTATTTTTTTTATTTTTTCTTACAAAGTCTCATATTCCACTAACTTGCGACAAAAAATAAAAAATTCTAGGAACTCACCATGCCCCTCACAGAATACCTTGGGGTGTCTTCTTTCCAAAATGGGGTCACTTGTGGGGTAGTTATACTGCCCTGGCAATTTAGGGGCCCAAATGTGTGAGAAGAACTTTGCAATCAAAATGTGTAAAAAATGACCGGTGAAATCCAAAAGGTGCACTTTGGAATATGCGCCCCTTTGCCCACCTTGGCAGCAAAAAAGTGTGACACATCTGGTATCGCCGTACTCAGGAGAAGTTGGGGAATGTGTTTTGGGGTGTCATTTTACATATACCCATGCTGGGTGAGAAAAATATCTTGGTCAAATGCCAACTTTGTATAAAAAAATGGGAAAAGTTGTCTTTTGCCAAGATATTTCTCTCATCCAGCATGGGTATATGTAAAATGACACCCCACAACACATTCCCCAACTTCTCCTGAGTACGGCGATACCAGATGTGTCACACTTTTTTGCAGCCAAGGTGGGCAAAGGGGCACACATTCCAAAGTGCACCTTTCGGATTTTGCAGGCCATTTTTTACACATTTTGATTGCAAGGTACTTCTCACACATTTGGGCCCCTAAATTGCCAGGGCAGTATAACTACGCCACAAGTGACCCCATTTTGGAAAGAAGACACCCCAAGGTATTCCGTGAGGGGCATGGCGAGTTCCTAGAATTTTTTATTTTTTGTCACAAGTTAGCGGAAAATGATGATTTTTTTTTTCCTCTTTTTTCCTTACAAAGTCTCATATTCCACTAACTTGCGACAAAAAATAAAAAATTCTAGGAACTCGCCATGCCCCTCACGGAATACCTTGGGGTGTCTTCTTTCCAAAATGGGGTCACTTGTGGGGTAGTTATACTGCCCTGGCAATTTAGGGGCCCAAATGTGTGAGAAGTACTTTGCAATCAAAATCTGTAAAAAATGACCGGTGAAATCCGAAAGGTGCACTTTGGAATATGTGCCCCTTTGCCCACCTTGGCATCAAAAAAGTGTCACACATCTGGTATCGCCGTACTCAGGAGAAGTTGGGGAATGTGATTTGGGGTGTCATTTTACATATACCCATGCTGGGTGAGAGAAATATCTTGGCAAAAGACAACTTTTCCCATTTTTTTATACAAAGTTGGCATTTGACCAAGATATTTTTCTCACCCAGCATGGGTATATGTAAAATGACACCCCAAAACACATTGCCCAACTTCTCCTGAGTACGGCGATACCAGATGTGTCACACTTTTTTGCTGCCAAGGTGGGCAAAGGGGCACATATTCCAAAGTGCACCTTTCGGATTTTGCAGGGCATTTTTTACACATTTTGATTGCAAAGTTCTTCTCACACATTTGGGCCCCTAAATTGCCAGGGCAGTATAACTACCCCACAAGTGACCCCATTTTGGAAAGAAGACACCCCAAGGTATTCCGTGAGGGGCATGGCGAGTTCCTAGAATTTTTTATTTTTTGTCGCAAGTTAGTGGAATATGAGACTTTGTAAGGAAAAAAGAAAAAAAAAGAAAAATCATCATTTTCCGCTAAATTGTGACAAAAAATAAAAAATTCTAGGAACTCGCCGTGCCACCCACGGAATACCTTGGGGTGTCTTCTTTCCAAAATGGGGTCACTTGTGGCGTAGTTATACTGCCCTGGCAATTTAGGGGCCCAAATGTGTAAGAAGTACCTTGCAATCAAAATGTGTAAAAAATGGCCTGCGAAATTCGAAAGGTGCCCCTTTGCCCACCTTGGCTGCAAAAAAGTGTCACACACGTGGTATCGCCGTACTCAGGAGAAGTTGGGTAATGTGTTTTGGCGTGTCATTTTACATATAACCCATGCTGGGTGAGAGAAATATCTTGGCAAAAGACAACTTTTCCCATTTTTTTATACAAAGTTGGCATTTGACCAAGATATTTTTCTCACCCAGCATGGGTATATGTAAAATGACACCCCAAAACACATTCCTCAACTTCTCCTGAGTACGGCGATACCACATGTGTGACACTTTTTTGAAGCCTAGATGCGCAAAGGGGCCCAAATTCCTTTTAGGAGGGCATTTTTAGACATTTGGATCCCAGACTTCTTCTCACACTTTCGGGCCCCTAAAAAGCCAGGGCAGTATAAATACCCCACATGTGACCCCACTTTGGAAAGAAGACACCCCAAGGTATTCAATGAGGGGCCTGGCGAGTTCCTAGAAATTTTTTTTTTTTTGCATAAGTTAGCGGATATTGATTTTTTTTTTGTTTTTTTCTCACAAAGTCTCACTTTCCGCTAACTTAGGACAAAAATTTCAATCTTTCATGGACTCAATATGCCCCTCACGGAATACCTTGGGGTGTCTTCTTTCCGAAATGGGGTCACATGTGGGGTATTTATACTGCCCTGGCTTTTTAGGGGCCCTAAAGCGTGAGAAGAAGTCTGGAATATAAATGTCTAAAAATGTTTACGCATTTGGATTCCGTGAGGGGTATGGTGCGTCCATGTGAGATTTTATTTTTTGACACAAGTTAGTGGAATATGAGACTTTGTAAGAAAAAACAAAAACAAACAAAAAATTTCCGCTAACTTGTGCCAAAAAAAATGTCTGAATGGAGCCTTACCAGGGGGGGGGGGGGGGGGTGATCAATGACAGGGGGGTGATCAATGACAGGGGGGTGATCACCCATATAGACTCCCTGATCACCCCCCTGTCATTGATCACCCCCCCTGTAAGGCTCCATTCAGACATCCGCATGATTTTTTACGGATCCATGGATACATGGATCAGATCCACAGAACGCATGCGGACGTCTGAATGGAGCCTTACAGGGGGGTTATCAATGACGGGGTGATCAGGGTGATCACCCCCCTGTCACTGATCACCCCCCCTGTAAGGCTCCATTCAGACATCCGCATGATTTTTTACGGATCCATGGATACATGGATCGGATCCACAAAACGCATGCGGACGTCTGAATGGAGCCTTACAGGGGGGTTATCAATGACAGGGGGTGATCAGGGTAATCAGGGTGATCACCCCCCTGTCACTGATCACCCCCCCTGTAAGGCTCCATTCAGACGTCCACATGATTTTTACGGATCCATGGATACATGGATCGGATCCACAGAACGCATGCGGACGTCTGAATGGAGCCTTACAGGGGGGTTATCAATGACAGGGGGTGATCAGGGTAATCAGGGTGATCACCCCCCTGTCACTGATCACCCCCCCCTGTAAGGCTCCATTCAGACGTCCGCATGATTTTTACGGATCCATGGATACATGGATCGGATCCACAGAACGCATGCGGACGTCTGAATGGAGCCTTACAGGGGGGTTATCAATGACAGGGGGTGATCAGGGTAATCAGGGTGATCACCCCCCTGTCACTGATCACCCCCCCTGTAAGGCTCCATTCAGACGTCCGCATGATTTTTACGGATCCATGGATACATGGATCGGATCCGTAAAAATCATGCGGACGTCTAAATGGAGCCTTACAGGGGGGTGATCAATGACAGGGGGTGATCAGGGAGTGTATATGGGTGATCACCCGCCTGTCATTGATCACCCCCCTGTAAGGCTCCATTCAGACGTCCGTATGCTTTTTGCGGATCCGATCCATGTATCCGTGGATCCGTAAAAATCATACGGACGTCTGAACGGAGCTTGACAGGGGGGTGATCAATGACAGGGCGGTGATCAATGACAGGGGGGTGATCAGGGAGTTTATATGGGGTGATCATGGGTGATCAGGGGTTTATAAGGGGTTAATAAGTGACGGGGGGGGCTGTAGTGTAGTGTGGTGTTTGGTGGGACTGTACTGACCTACCTGAGTCCTCTGGTGGTCGATCCTAACAAAAGGGACCACCAGAGGACCAGGTAGGAGGTATATTAGACGCTGTTATGAAAACAGCGTCTAATATACCTGTTAGGGGTTAAAAAATTCGGATCTCCAGCCTGCCAGCGAGCGATCGCCGCTGGCAGGCTGGAGATCCACTCTCTTACCTTCCGTTCCTGTGAGCGCGCGCGCCTGTGCGCGCGCGTTCACAGGAAATCTCGCGTCTCGCGAGAAGACGCGTATATGCGTCCAGGAGGAGTAAAGCAACCACCTCCCGGACGCATATCTGCGTACAGCGGTCGGGAGGCGGTTAATTGTTCAATTTAATTAAATCAGCATATATACATGATTACTACAACAATACACAGCCTAGCACAACAGTTTACCTGTGAGTTTTAACATGAATTTGTGCATCAGGCATCAATCGCCTGTTTCCGTGAATACCATTTCCATACGGTTGTAATGTAATTTTTTTTGGGGGGGGGATTGTTCAATTTAATTAAACCAGCATATACCGTATACGTGATTACTACAACAATACACAGCCTAGGGCAGCAAGTTACCTGTGGGTATTAATATGAATTTGAGCTTCAGGCCTCAATCGCCCTTTTCCGTTTATTCTATATCCACAAGGTTGGAATTTAATGTGTTTGAGGATTGTTCAATTTAATTAAAATAGCATATATAAGTGATTACTGCAACAATACGCAACTTAGGGCAGCAATTTACCTGTGAGTGAATTTGAGCATCAGAACTCAATCGTCTGTTTCTGTGAATTCTGTTTCAGTGAAATTTTGTCTGCGAGTCATAATGAATTTAGGGCTAAATCAGTTTCACTTCATTTTAATTGGGATTGTTTGTTATATTTAAACCAGCAAATATATATGATTACTACACCAATAGACAAGGTAGTATGCAAAAGTATCTGGGAGTGATAATGGAGTTAGTCCTAAATCTGTTTCCCTTTATTTCAGTCTTGACATGCTTTCAAATTTTAACTTTTTTTGGGGGTTGTTGATTATATATATTATATACGTGATTATTACACCAATCCACAAGGGTAGTGCACAATATTATTTGAGAGGCACACAAATGTCCAGGCTACAGAAGGGTTCCAAAAAAAGGACCCAGTGCCAGAATGCGGTTAGTAACAGCACCAACTGTCCGGCTAGAAGTAGTAGTAGCAGTAGTAGACCGTAGTTGTCCCTGCTAGCTTTGGAAAGGCACACCATTATAGTTGAGAAGAAAAAAAGAATGATATTGTGGATTGGATGGCTCACTCCTCTCTGTCACAGCAGGATGATGTGGAGGTGACTTCAGAGTCCAACACTGTGCCATGGAGCCAGGGGTCACAGCATTCCTCCTGCTCCTCCTTCTTGCAGCCTCTAAACAAGGCTTTTAGTGGAGGCCTCTCAGTCTTCACTGCCCCTTCCTATTGGGGTGTCTTCCTTTTTCCTAAGTAGTAGCAAGAAAACACCACCACACCCTATGGCAAGATAGCCTCCCTGTTGACGACTTGTGTGAGATAATTCAACGTTTGTATTGCCCTGAGGAGGAGGTGTAGAAGGAGGCTGCAGACGACGGGCATAGCTGTGTTGGTGGTGGTAGTAATAGTACCTGTAGCCACAGTATTAGAGCTGTGGACAGCGAAAGTGGCAGTCGGGGCAAAGCAGGGGAGGGTGACCACAGTCTAATAGAAGCAAAAGGGAAATTGAGGACTCCAATGATGATTGTGTGCTGGAGAGGACCTGGGAGCTAGATTGGGGTGCTGAGGAGGAGGCAGGGTAATGTCAGCAGCAATGAAGAGCAGAGGCCATGTATCTCCCAGAGAACAGCCAGGGCCATGTCTGCTTCGGAATCTGGTCATGCCTCTGAAGCTGTTGGTGGGTTAGGCTCAAAACATGTGTCATGGAACCATGAACCAGACGTACAACAAGAGATAAGTGGAAATAAGAAGGCTTTATTGAAAATCAAGCTGTAAGCAAAAGTCCAAACGGATGGCTAAACCGAAGCAGGGTCTACGTAGACAGAGGTCAGGAACCAGAAGGGTAGTCAGACGAAGCCAGGATCAGGAACCAACGGGGTAGTCAGACGAAGCCAGGATCAGGAACCAACGGGGTAGTCAGACGAGGCCAGGATCAGGAACCAGAAGCAGCAGCAGTCTTAGAAGCATGTGAACACAGGAGGACCAAGCAAGGAACTGAAGCCACAGACCTCCTATATATATGAGCTAGGCATCCAGCTCCTCCCAGTGGGAAGGAGAAGCCGCAGGGTGGGAGGCTACAAGAAACCCAGAAACCAAGATGGCCGCCAGCACATGTCAAACGAAGGAGAACAGTAAGAAGGTAAGACCATGACAGTACCTCCCCCTCAAGGGCCCCTCCTCCGCGGAGTAAGGAACGGTTTCTGAGGGAAGCGTGCGTGGAAGGCTCGGAGCAAAGCAGGAGCATGGACATCTGCGGAGGGAACCCAGGAACGCTCCTCTGGACCATAACCACGCCAATGGACCAAAAACTGCAACCGACCGCGGACCAGGCGTGAGTCCAGGATATTGCTCACCTCATATTCCTCATGATTGCCCACTTGGACCGGACGGGGCTGAGGAACCGAGTAAGTGAAACGATTACACACCAATGGCTTCAACAGGGAGACATGAAACACGTTGGAGATCCGCATGCCAGGAGGAAGCGCAAGGGCATAGGCTACCGGGTTTACCCTGCGAAGCACTCGGAAGGGACCAACAAAGCGAGGCGCCAGCTTGGGAGTGGGCACTCGAAGGTTGAGGTTGCGGGTGGACAACCATACACGGTCTCCGACCTGGTAGGAAGGAGCGGGCGCTCGTCTGCGATCAGCCTGGAGTCTCTGGCGCTGCGCAGAGACCTCAAGGGACCTCTGGATCTGTACCCAAGAATCATGTAGGACGGAAAGGTGATCCTCCACAGCCGGAATATCCTGGGGAGAGAATACCTCCGGTAACACGGCAGGTTGGAACCCATAATTGGCCATGAAGGGAGACGTCCCAGAGGAAGAGTTCACCGCCGTGTTCCTGGCAAACTCAGCCCAAGGCAGGAGGTCAACCCAATTGTCTTGGTGATCGGAGACATAGCAACGAAGGGATTGCTCCAAGGCCTGATTGGATCGTTCTGCGGCCCCATTGGACTGAGGGTGGTAGGCCGAGGAGAAAGAGAGATGAATCCCCAACTGGGAGCAAAAGGCGCGCCAGAACCTGGACACAAACTGACTCCCCCGATCCGACACAATCTCCTTGGGCAAACCGTGCAACCGGAAGACCTCCCTGGCGAAAATCGTGGCCAACTCCTGTGCAGAGGGTAACTTCTTGAGAGGAACACAGTGGCACATTTTGGAAAACCGATCCACAATCATGAGAATGACCGTATGGCCTCGGGATGCAGGGAGGTCCACAATGAAATCCATCCCCAGGTGTGACCATGGGCGCTCCCCGGTGGCTATGGGTTGCAAAAGGCCCAACGGAAGGTGCCGAGGGGACTTACTCTGGGCACAAACTGAGCATGCCGCTACATATGCGGCGATGTCGGAACGTAGAGAAGGCCACCAGAACAGACGTGAAACAGCCCAGGACAGCTGATTCTTTCCAGGATGCCCCGCGGCCTTGGAGTTATGGTAGGTTCGCAACAACCGAGTGCGCAACTCCTCAGGCACAAAACACCTGCCGTTGGGTCTCCCAGAGGGAGCACCAGATTGAGCCGCCAAAATCTGCTCACCCAGGGGAGAGGTCAGGCTGGTGCGAATGGCGGCCAGGATCTGATTCGGAGGTATGACCGAAGTCGGAATCGACTCCTCCCCGGACAGCTCGGAGTACTGCCGTGATAAGGCATCCGCTCTGATGTTCTTGGAACCGGGTAGGTAGGAGACCACGTAATTAAAACGTGACAAGAACAGAGCCCATCTGGCCTGACGTGGTGTCAATCTCTTGGCCTCAGAAAGGTAGGTCAGATTCTTGTGGTCCGTCAGGATGAGAACCGGAACCACCGAACCCTCGAGCAAGTGCCTCCATTCTTCAAGGGCCTGCACGATGGCCAATAACTCCCTGTCACCAATCTGATAGTTGCACTCCGCGGAAGACAGTTTCTGGGAGTAAAACCCACAAGGAAGCAGAGGACCCTCTGGTGTTCTACGCTGAGACAGAAGGGCGCCTACTCCCGTCTCAGACGCGTCCACCTCGAGGACAAAGGACAACCCAGGGTTGGGATGCGACAGAATCGGAGCCGACACAAAGGCGGACTTTAGAGCCTCAAAAGCTCGGATGGCCTCGAGCGGCCAGACCTGGAAATTACTGCCCTTCCTGGTCAGATCCGTGAGAGGCTTGGCTAGCATAGAAAAGTCCCTGATGAACTTCCGATAATAATTGGCGAAGCCCAAAAAGCGCTGCAGGGCACGGAGACCACTGGGCTGGGGCCACTGTAAGACAGCCGAAACCTTCTCAGGATCCATGGAGAACCCCTCAGCGGAAATGATGTAACCTAAGAAGGTTACCTGGGATCGGTGAAATTTGCTTTTCTCAAGCTTACCGAACAGCCTGTTCTCTCGTAACCGTTGCAACACTCGTCTGACATCCATAATGTGGGCCTCCATGGATTCAGAATATACCAAGATGTCATCCAAATAGACCACCACACACTGCTGCAACAGGTCACGGAAAACATCGTTGATGAATTCCTGGAAGACTGCGGGCGCATTGCACAACCCAAAGGGCATAACCAAGGATTCATAATGACCGGTCCTGGTGTTAAACGCGGTCTTCCACTCATCGCCCGCCTTGATCCTTACCAGGTTATATGCCGCCCTCAGGTCGAGTTTGGTAAAGACCGTGGCCCCTTTGAGGCGATCGAACAGCTCGGAAATCAATGGTATCGGGTAAGCGTTCTTGATCGTGATGCGATTGAGACCCCTGTAATCGATGCAAGGCCTTAACTCACCGCCCTTCTTTTTCACAAAGAAAAATCCAGCCCCTGCCGGGGACGAGGATTTGCGAATGTGTCCGCGTGAAAGCGCCTCCCTCACGTACTCCTCCATGGCCTCATTCTCCGCTACCGACAGTGGATAGACTTTGCCACGAGGAGGAACGGCACCAGATTGTAACTCTATGGCACAATCGTATGGGCGGTGCGGAGGTAGGGCAACCGCGCGCACCTTATCGAATACATCCCGGTACTCTTCGTATTCAGGAGGCAACAGAGAGTCCGAGGAAGTACACAGCAACTTGACAGGCCCATGGATGCAACTAGCCCCACACTGCGGTGACCACGAGAGGATCTCGGCCGATCTCCAATCGAAAGTCGGATTATGCTTCTGGAGCCAGGGGTACCCCAAGACCACTGAGTAGTGTGGAGACGAAATCACCTGGAGACAGACCGACTCTCTGTGAACGGCACCAATGGCTATCCCCACTGGAAGGGTCTCATGAGTCACGTGTGGCGGCAGAAGGGGTCTGCCGTCTATCGCCTCAAGAGCCAGTGGGGAACCTCGAGGCTGCAGAGGAATGGAATTGGCGGCAGCGAACACACTATCAATGAACAAACCACCAGCACCAGAGTCCACCAACGCCTGGGTCGTCACCGAGCCCCCGACCCAGGAGAGGACAACAGTGATCAGTGGTTTGTCAACACGGGAAACCGGGGACGAGGAGACTCCACCCAAGATCTGCCCCCGACAGGATCTCAGGTGCGAGCGCTTCCCGGACGGTTCGGACATGCCAACCGAAAATGCCCACCGAGACCATAGTACATGCATCGGCCCTCGCGTCTCCGGAGTACCCTCTCCCCCTCGGACAGGCAAGCAAACCCCAGCTGCATGGGTTCACCCCCAGACAAGTCATCCCCAGGAGGCGTGAGAGGAGAGGGAGGCACGGGTGGGACAGCAAACGTAGGCGCCAATCTGTTAGAAGACCTCCGCAGGCTCTCCTTAAAGGAAGGTCTCTCCCTGAGTCTGGTGTCAATCAAAATCAGGAAAGAAATAAGAGACTCGAGCTCCACTGGTAGGTCCTTAGCTGCAACCTCATCCTTCAAGGCATCCGAGAGACCATGAGAGAAAGCAGCGACCAGAGCCTCATTATTCCAGCCCACCTCTGCTGCCAGGGTACGAAACTCAATGGCGTATTCAGCTACAGATCGTGAACCCTGTCTGATGGACATAAGGAGCTTCGCAGCAGAGGCAGCACGAGCCGGCACATCGAATACCTTCCGAAGAGAAGCAACAAAACCGGAAAACTCGGCAACCACCGGATTGTTGTTCTCCCATAAAGGGCTGGCCCAGGCCAAGGCCTTGTCCGAGAGCAGCGAGATCAAGAAGCCCACCTTTGATCTCTCA